>NC_091292.1:85842505-85862505 GCF_038502225.1 Cherax quadricarinatus | reverse complement strand
GAAAGGGAAAGGGAAAGGGAGCTTCAGTTTATCAGATCAAGAACCCTTCACCAGCATCACGGCACTGTGAAAGGCCAGGTATTCAGAATATACATTCGTAAGTTAGCACAAAGACGGGAAGAGCTGAAAGAAATCCGGTGAGACTTGTGCGTGGAAAAAGTAATTATATTCTCTGTGTAGCTTTGTGGAAACATATGAAGGCGTGTGAGCCAATCTGGATACGTATTGTGTGACATGTGATGGAGAGTGGTCCAGATTGGACATGTTCCTTGTGATATGTGATGGAGTGTGGTCCAGTTTGGACACGTACCTTGTGACATGTGATGGAGTGTGGTCCAGACTGGACACGTACCTTGTGATACGTGATGGAGTGTGCTCCAGTTAGGATATGTATTGTGTGATATATGATGACATGTGGTCCAGATTGGATATGTATTTTGTAATACGTGATGACACATGGTCCAGTTTGGATACGTATTGTGTGACATGGTACAGTCATCCTGAGGACCTGTGTTTAAGATACAGTAATTTTGATGAACTGTGTTGAAGATATAGTCATCCCGTTGAATTGTGTTGAAAGTAAAGTCAACTGGCGGACCTGTATTGAAAATACAGTCATCCTGCGAACCTATGTTGAAGATACTTTCAATCTGAGGTCTCGTGCCACAACAACTCTGGTTAGACTTCCTGAACTCTACGGTTCGGCCCTTCCACATTTCACTATACATGTTCAGTTTCCATACACTTATATAATTTTAGTGATGCTGTTGCCAAGTTTTGTGGTACTGATACATTTATTATTATTATTATTATTATTATTATTATTATTATTATTATTATTATTATTATTATTATTATTATTATTATTATTATTATTATTATTGTTGTTGTTGTTGTTATTACTATTGTTGCTGTTGCTGTTATTATTATTATTATTATTATTATTATTATTATTATTATTATAAAAGTTACTCAAGAAATGATGACTTTGTTATTATTACTACTGCTACTACTACCACCATCACTAATAATAATAATAATAATAATAATAATAATAATAATAATAATAATAATAATAATAATAATAATAATAATAATAATAATCAAATGAAGTACTAAACACGAAAGGGACAAACAGCTAAGATATTAAATTAGATCTATGCTACGATTTCCAGTTTCACTGTGCAGGGTTGGTACACTCAGGTGCTCATGAACGTAACAAAGGTGCGCAGCTCAATGGGTCATCACATGAAAATGTCTGTTGATGTAATCCATTTCAAAACCACCAGAATTTGCCACCTCAGGTCTTAAAGGTAAGTGAAAAGTCTGTGTGACCCGTGCCCATGGACTTATACAGAGGACCTCTCGTGAGCAAAGAGGAATTAACAGTCTAGAGTCTACGGTGCGCCAAAGCCGAGTTTCGACAGTGACTGAAGGGCTGGGAAATAGACCTCAGTAGGAGATTGACCTCAAGCAGTCGACAGAAGAGGTTGGAAAAATAAAAGGATGAAAAAACGCCTTTCAAAAAAAAAAAAAAAACTATGAAAATCAAAAGAAAGTGCAGAGCAAGCTTTTATTGTGGCAACGTTTCGCTCGGTATAGGAAAAAGCACATCATTTAGTTGACAATTATAAGATAAATGAATTTTTGAGTGTATCTCCAGGTTAGTGAAGGAATTCTAATGATAAATTATTAATGCTTTCTTTAAAGATATAACTATGACCAGAGAGGTCTGATAAAGACACACTTTGACATACATATTCCTGCACTTTTGCACCACTGGTCAGATTAGGCGCGGAGTGCAGAATAAACTAGCCTTTCAGGTTTTATGCACCCATGATTAAGCGCTAAACAGGGCAAACTTTGCTCCAATAAAGGCTTGCATGCAGTGTTTGCCTTGGTCTTTAAGATCAAAGAGCATATCCCACCCTAAGTTGCTTAGACCACTAATGACACTGAAGCAGATATAATATTACTTAAGTCCTCAGCAAGACGCATCGTTGACTTCAAGAGAAAACACATCGTAGACACACACACACACACACACACACACACACACACACACACACACAGACCTTGAATCCAACGAGTGAGAGAACTTATTTGTCTGCCTTATTGCCTGCTTGCCTGCCTACCTGATTGCATGCATGCCTGCATGCTTGTCTGCCTGTCTGCCTTCATTCAGGACAGCCTGACAAGGCGAAATCATGAGTACTCTTAGTTAATTAGTGGAATTAAGCGTGGCGTTGTAGTTCCCAATATTCTGGCTTCATCCTGGCTGTAACTAGCTGAGTTGAGCACAATACTGAAGCCCCAGGCGGTCCCTCCCTAAGACTTTACACTCCTCGCAACAGCGTGCGCATCGAGGTGCCACCGGCGGAAACCAATTGGAATTCTCTGCCAAGGGAACTGTAGCAAATTCAAATCCAGCATCCCAAGGGCCACTCGAATTCTGACAAAAGGCCGGATTCACAAATGACTTCAGCGTGAAAGCACTGAGGTGTGTCATTAAAGTCATGAAATCTGTAAATGTCAGTCGCTCGACTGTGTGCTTTATAATTATGACGGTCATGGAGAAAATGCTAAACCCGTAGTGGTTATACCGCACGAGTGGAAATGAGAGGTAATCAGGTTGAATCCACTGAAGGAAAAGATGAGTACAGTTCCTTGGATCAAATGCTTTTCAGCGGCATTAAGGCACTCAAGTGAATGCTCTGTACAGGTTTTAAATATAAGTGGCGTCATCATCATCAGAAGGAAGCGTTAAATACAAAAGGGGCACACGGCGCTTTCGGAAATGGGAGGCAATGAATGGAAGGTACTGAAGTTCCCTTCTGCTGAAAGAGGGGAACTTCAAAACCTCAAATCAAAAACCCTTCACCAACACTTCACCAGGTTCTTCAAAATGATTGTATGTGTGATGAACACACACATACAATCATTCTTCAGCTGGAGATAAACACATACAATCATTCATCAGCTGGTGATGAACACACATACAATCATTATTCAGCTGGTGATGAACACACATACAATCATTATTCAGCTGGTGATGAACACACATACAATCATTATTCAGCTGGTGATGAACACACATACAATCATTCTTCAGCTGGAGATAAACACATACAATCATTCTTCAGCTGGTGATGAACACACATACAATCATTATTCAGCTGGTGATGAACACACATACAATCATTATTCAGCTGGTGATGAACACACATACAATCATTATTCAGCTGGTGATGAACACACATACAATCATTATTCAGCTGGTGATGAACACACATACAATCATTATTCAGCTGGTGATGAACACACATACAATCATTCTTCAGCTGGTGATTAGCAAGCATACAAAACATTTGTAAATATTATCCAGTTGATAAGGAACGCACATTCAAACATCTACCGATATTAGTTGATGATGAGCACATGCGACTAAGCAAGAGCCTTGATTACTAAAACGCCAATCTCAGACTGGGCGAAACGTCACACTGCAGACAGTAATTAATTACAAGACATGTAACAGAGCAAGCCTCTACTGAGGAAAACGTTTCGCTGTAATTAATTATTCTCATTACTATATTCCATTTAATAAAAATAATAATTAAAACAACAACAGCAACAACTCCTACTATCAGAATTATTATTATTAATATTAGTTATTAATATTGTAACACATATTTCACCTCATTTCGTTTTGCTTCACTTCATTTCACCTTTCCCTACCTCCCCCTCACCTCTTCCGATCTTTCAACACTTCTCCTCGTCTCTCCACACAAGCTTCAACTTGTACTATTACAGGGACGAGAGAACACATGCAAGTGAGAACAGTGTTCACTAACATGTCTCTAGACTCCTCTCTCTCTCACTCTTTCAACTTCTGCTGCTCCTAGAAAGTGAGAGAGCAGTAGTGGATGAGAAAGAGATTTGGAAAGAATACAAGAAGTCAATGAAATGATTAGAGAAGTAAAGGATAGATGATGGATAGGAGGGAGAGTAGTGGAGTAAAAGGGAAGGAGAGATGGGGAGCTTGATATAAATATATATATATATATATATATATATATATATATATATATATATATATATATATATATATATATATATATATATATATATATATATATATATATATATATATATATGCAAGGAATTCGCAAGAGCAGGCGAAATATACACAAACACTGATCTCTGGCTGAAGGAGACTCGAACCTACGAACCTTGGAACAAGGTACGCAGTGCTATACCAATCTACCCACACTGGACTAATACCTTAGCGTGTAGCTTGCGCTACACGTTGATCCAAGGTAGCCAGCTTTCAGGGAGAAGGCTTACAGCTTTTCATTTCATCCCCTGCATGCCAATACCTTGGCGTGTAGCGCAAGCTACACGCCAAGGTATTGTCCAGTGTGGGTAGATTGGTATAGCACTGGGTACCTTGTTCCAAGGTTCGTAGGTTCGAGTCTCCTTCAGCCAGAGATCAATGTTTGTGTATATTTCGCTTGCTCTTGCGAATTCCTTGCATTGTTAAAATCTCTAGTAAGGTTGATGCATGCAGGGGATGAGATGAAAAGCTGTAAGCCTTCTCCCTGAAAGCTGGCTGCCTTGGATCAACGTGTAGCGCAAGATATTGTCCAGTGTGGGTAGATTGGTATAGCACTGCGTACCTTGTTCCAAGGTTCGTAGGTTCGAGTCTCCTTCAGCCAGAGATCAGTATTTATATATATATATATATATATATATATATATATATATATATATATATATATATATATACATATATATATATACATATATATATATATATATATATATATGTATATATATATATATATATATATATATATATATATATATATATATATATATATATATGTATATATATATATATGTATATATATATATGTATATATATATATGTAATATATATATATATGTATATATATATATATATATATATATATATATATATATATATATCTTTCTTTCTTTCAACACACCGGCCGTATCCCACCGAGGCGGGGTGGCCCAAAAGGAAAAACGAAAGTTTCTCCTTTTACATTTAGTAATATATACAGGAGAAGAGGTTACTAGCCCCTTGCTCCCGGCATTTTAGTTGCCTCTTACAACACGCATGGCTTACGGAGGAAGAATTCTGTTCCACTTCCCCATGGAGATAAGAGGAAATAAACAAGAATAAGAACTAGAAAGAAAATAGAAGAAAACCCAGAGGGGTGTGTATATATGTGCTTGTACATGTATGTGTAGTGTGACCTAAGTGTAAGTATATATATATATATATATATATATATATATATATATTTCAGAAAGTGGAGAGTAACTCCAATTCCTCGGATGAAGAGCGCTTCACCACCATTCAGGCACCCCCCTCCCCTCCTTGAAGTGTTTAAAAATTTCATATATGAATTTTCTTGCAACGCTAAATTTGAACAAGCTATGTAAATTACCAGTCGTGTTTACATGTCCATTGTTTCAGTGAGATATGCTTTAATCTGACGTGCTTGTTTGAGCATATATTTACTCTCGGAAGCTGGGGATTCGGCTGCAAACGGCCTTTATATCCCCTTTACCTTGTGCTTTGTAGTGATTTGCAGCTCCATGTTCTCTAAACCTCGGGTTTAGAGTAAAGGGGGAAAAAAACAGTGTACCATATTTCCGGGTTAAATGATGAGAGTCGGATGATTAGTTTTAGAGACGAGGGAGGGATAGAGAGAGAGAGAGGGAGAGGGAGAGGGAGGGAGAGGGAGGAGTGGTGGTGAAGGTTTGTCCCCTGTAGTTGATGTTTTGTACTCCAGTGATAGGGGATCCCCGCTCCTGGAGTTGATGTGGGGTACTCCAGTTATTGGTTTCCCTACTCCTGGAGTTTTATTCTATTCTAAATAATTTGCCGGTATGGATCCCGGCACGGGTCTCTCCCAATATGGTGGCCCGGCATTGGCTCCCCGGGTAGGGCAGTGTCGTTCATCTTTTTTCTTACTTGTGTGGGCGTCCTTCGGTGGGAAGACGGGTTCCTCTCCCGTTCTTTGGACATCTGCTGTCCTAGCAGTCAGTTAGCTCTAATAGTGGTCGGTGTGGATTACGAAAAGAGGTGTAATCTTGTGGCTTGCACACATGATTGTAGTACAATAACCAAGGTTGAAATGAGAAACGAGCACAAGTCAGTGTGTATACATATTTGTCTTTCCGAATAGGTAAAATTTGCGATTTTGGCTTAAATAACAACGCTCTTCTTGCCCAATAAGGCAAGCAAAGATTTGTGTATGCAATAATTTCGCAAAAATCATTCTGAAGCTAGAGTAAAAAAACATATTTCATTGTGCTTGTTTATTATTAAATTGTTGTAAACTTATCTAATACATTTAGTTGGATTAGGCTAAAGTAAATTGTACTTGTTATAATAAGGTTAGGTAAATTTTCTAAGGTGCTTATGGTACAAAATTATTAATTTTTACATTAACATAAGTGAAAAAATATATCTTCAAATGATTTCCTGCTAACTGACCAATTTTATCTAAATATATATATATATATATATATATATATATATATATATATATATATATATATATATATATATATATATATATATATATATATATATATAAATATATATATATATATGTTGTGCCGAATAGGCAGAACTTGCGATCTTGGCTTAAATAGCAACGTTCATCTTGCCATATAGGACAAACGAAAAATTGTGTATGCAATAACTTCGCCAAAATCATTCTGAACCTAACGAAAAAATATATTTCACTGTGTTTCTTTAGAATTAAATTATTGTAAACAAATCTAAAATATGTATAGTTGGGTTAGGCTAAAATAAATTGTTCTTGTTATGATAAGGTTAGGTAAGTTTTCTAAGAATCTTTTGGAGCAAAATTAAAATTTTTTACTTTAGCATAAATGAAAAAAAAAAATATCAATAAACGTATAAGAGAAAATTTTAGGACTTAATTTTAAATAATTTCTTGCTAATTGACCAGTTTTACATATTCGGCATGACATATATATATATATATATATATAAAATATATATATATATATATATATATATATATATATATATATATATATATATATATATATATATATATATATATATATATATATATAGGATATATATAGGATATATATATATATATATATATATATATATATATATATAGGATATATATAGGATAGTGAAGCTCAAGTTAGAGTATGTAGGAAAGAGGGAAATTTTTTCCCCGTAAAAGTAGGCCTTAGACAAGGATGTGTGATGTCACCGTGGTTGTTTAATATATTTATAGATGGGGTTGTAAGAGAAGTAAATGCGAGGGTCTTGGCAAGAGGCGTGGAGTTAAAAGATAAAGAATCACACACAAAGTGGGAGTTGTCACAGCTGCTCTTTGCTGATGACACTGTGCTCTTGGGAGATTCTGAAGAGAAGTTGCAGAGATTGGTGGATGAATTTGGTAGGGTGTGCAAAAGAAGAAAATTAAAGGTGAATACAGGAAAGAGTAAGGTTATGAGGATAACAAAAAGATTAGGTGATGAAAGATTGAATATCAGATTGGAGGGAGAGAGTATGGAGGAGGTGAATGTATTCAGATATTTGGGAGTGGACGTGTCAGCGGATGGGTCTATGAAAGATGAGGTGAATCATAGAACTGATGAGGGAAAAAGAGTGAGTGGTGCACTTAGGAGTCTGTGGAGACAAAGAACTTTGTCCTTGGAGGCAAAGAGGGGAATGTATGAGAGTATAGTTTTACCAACGCTCTTATATGGGTGTGAAGCGTGGGTGATGAATGTTGCAGCGAGGAGAAGGCTGGAGGCAGTGGAGATGTCATGTCTGAGGGCAATGTGTGGTGTGAATATAATGCAGAGAATTCGTAGTTTGGAAGTTAGGAGGAGGTGCGGGATTACCAAAACTGTTGTCCAGAGGGCTGAGGAAGGGTTGTTGAGGTGGTTCGGGCATGTAGAGAGAATGGAGCGAAACAGAATGACTTCAAGAGTGTATCAGTCTGTAGTGGAAGGAAGGCGGGGTAGGGGTCGGCCTAGGAAGGGTTGGAGGGAGGGGGTAAAGGAGGTTTTGTGTGCGAGGGGCTTGGACTTCCAGCAGGCATGCGTGAGCGTGTTTGATAGGAGTGAATGGAGACAAATGGTTTTTAATACTTGACGTGCTGTTGGAGTGTGAGCAAAGTAACATTTATGAAGGGATTCAGGGAAACCGGCAGGCCGGACTTGAGTCCTGGAGATGGGAAGTACAGTGCCTGCACTCTGAAGGAGGGGTGTTAATGTTGCAGTTTAAAAACTGTAGTGTAAAGCACCCTTCTGGCAAGACAGTGATGGAGTGAATGATGGTGAAAGTTTTTCTTTTTCGGGCCATCCTGCCTTGGTGGGAATCGGCCAGTGTGATAATAAAAAAAAAAAAAAAAAAAAAAAAAAAAAAATATATATATATATATATATATATATATATATATATATATATATATATATATATATATATATATATATATATATATATATATATATATATATATATATATATATATATATATATATATATATATACATATATAAAACATCATGTAAGTATATGTACAAAGCAAGTTTTGTTTGCAGAAAACAGACACAGTGAGAACTGTGGACGACGAGACTTAAGGTAATTATGACAAAGTGGCTGCAACTTTAGTGGGTTTCCTTGTGACTTGTTGGGTTGAACCAAGGTGGGTCCTCATTTTGTTATAATCTTAGCATTTGTTTCGCTGGTCGGGTGTATGACATACGCCGAATCAAATATAACGTACTCTTAGCATGCCACATAGAGATGATAAGATGTACAGTTTTTGGGGTACCCCGCTCCTGGAGTTGATGTGTTGTACACATATATATATTATGGTTTCTGTCTTCATATCTGTGTTCTGAGGTACTGTAGGTCTTAACAGGCACGTAAGTTCCCTCGTCTTCAAATAACATGTTCATTTTTCCACTATAATCTACCTTATCCATAACTACTATCGCATTTGCTTTGTATCGTAAATGAAGTCTATAACTTAACAAAATTTCGAGGACAGTTGTGTCGTATAGAAACAAAGCAAATGCGATAGCAATTATAGACAAGGTAGATTATAGTGGAAAAATGAACATGTTATTAGAAGACGGGGGAACATAAGTGCCCCTTAATCAATATTTCCAACCATTCGTTTGCATGACCGTTCAGATGTATTAGTCAATATTACCAGCCATGTGTCTGCATGGCAGGTGACGTGTTTTAGCCAATATTACCACTCATGCGTTTACCTGACAGGTGACGTGTTTTAGTCAATATTACCAGCCATTTGTTTACCTGAATGGATTTAAGCATGTCAGCCAATAGTGTTTTCATCACAATGTTCATTTATTATTTACAATAGAAATCATGGCCATGATCCAGAATTAAATGTTTGGTCATGTATAATGGCGGAACAAGAAAGAGGAAGCAATACTTTGTCAATTCTGTAATCAATACTCTAATCATTCTCCATTTAATATTACATACCTATGTAAATACAAAAATAACAGTACTGCGATTGGACGAGACTCGAACCCAAGGCTTTAGTCAGCCTGCCAGGAAACCACCTAAACCCTCGGGGCTCTAGAAAACTACACCGCCATGGCAGATAACGTTATCTGCCATAGCGGCGCAGAGCTCTATAGCGTCAAGAGTTTACCTCGCTTCCTTGGAAGCTGCGTAAAGTCTAAAGTTCGAATCACGGCTAATCGTAGTATAGTTCATCACCTTAAAATCATTGTTTCCGTGGTTTCATTGATATTCACTATATGTACATACAACCCAGTGTAAGAAAAGGGATGAGTGTCTGTAATTTTGTAAACCAGTAACATAAAAAGTATTTCTTATATATTCAGAAAAGAGTTAAATTGTACTTGTATAAATAAAAGCAACGAGCATTATATTAATAAAACAAGACTAATTTTTCTCTAGTTTAGTTAAGGCATGACTAGTTGTATTTCCATTAGATATAAGTGATAGCAATTTCTATTGTTCAAAAACTCGCCATTCTATTTCATAGCTTTGAGTCTGCGGATTAAATAATATTAAAAATATACTAAGCTAAATTTATACAGAAGGGGACTGAAGCATACAAATTAAAAAACAAAAAAATTCACTGCGTGAAACAGAAATGCTGTGTAAGGTAGTGAGGAAGGGAAAGAGGGAGGGAGAAATGGTGGGAGGGAGAGAATGGGAGAGATAGAGAGAAAAGAGAGAAAAACACTTGAATGCATATGAAATAAACGTAAAGCATATTTACATTATATACAATATTTTTTTTTAACAAGTCGGCCGTCTCCCACCGAGGCAGGGTGACCCAAAAATAAAGAAAACTCCCCCAAAAGAAAATGCATTTAACATCATTCAACACTTTCACCTCACTCACACATAATCACTGTTTCTGCAGAGATGATCGGAACACAACAGTTTAGAAGCATATACGTATAAAGATACACAACATATCCCTCCAAACTGCCAATATCCCAAACCCCTCCTTTAGAGTGCAGGCATTGTACTTCCCATTTCCAGGACTCAAGTCCGGCTATATAAAAATAACCAGTTTCCCTGAATTCCTTCACTAAATATTACCCTGCTCACACTCCAACAGATCGTCAGGTCCCAAATACCATTCATCTCCATTCACTCCTATCGAACACGCTCACGCACGCTTGCTGGAAGTCAAAGCCCCTCGCCCACAAAACCTCCTTTACCCCTTCCTTCCAACCTTTTCGAGGACGACCCCTATCCCGCCTTCCTTTCCCTACAGATTTATACGCTCTCCATGTCATTCTGCTTTGATCCAATCTCTCTAAATGACCAAACCACTTCAACAACCCCTCTTCAGCCCTCTGACTAATATTTTTCTTAACTCCACACCTTCTCCTAATTTCCACACTTCGAATATTCTGCATAATATTTACACCACACATTGCCCTTAAACAGAACATCTTCACTGCCTCCAGCCGCCTCCTCGCTGCTGCATTCACAACAAAAGCTTCACACCCATATAAGAGTGTTGGTACCACTATACTTTCATACATTCCCTTCTTTGCCGCCATAGATAACGTTTTTTGTCTCCACATATACCTCAACGCACCACTCGCCTTTTTTCCCTCATCAATTCTATGATTAACCTCATCCTTCATAAATCCATCCGCCGATACCTCAACTCCCAAATATCTGAAAACATTCACTTCTTCCATACTCCTACTCCCCAATTTGATATCCAATTTTTCTTTATCTAAATCATTTGATACCCTCATAAACTTACCCTTTTCTATGTTCACTTTCAACTTTCTACCTTTACACACACTCCTAAACTCGTCCACTAACCTTTGCAATTTTTCTTTAGAATCTCCCATAAGCACAGTATCATCAGCAAAAAGTAACTGTGTCAATTCCCATTTTGTATTTGATTCCCCGTAATTTAATCTCACCCCTCTCCGGAACACCCTAGCATTTACTTCTTTTACAACCCCATCTATAAATATATTAAACAACCATGGTGACATTACACATCCCTGTCTAAGACCTACTTTTACCGGGAAGTATTCTCCCTCTCTTCTACACACCCTAACCTGAGCCTCACTATCCTCATAAAAACTTTATAGCATTTACTAACTCACCACCTATTCCAAATACTTGCAACATCTGCCACATTGCTCCCCTATCCACCCTATCATATGCCTTTTCTAAATCCATAAATGCAATAAAAACTTCCCTACCTTTATCTAAATACTGTTCACATATATGCTTCAATGTAAACACTTGATCTACACATCCCCTACCCACTCTAAAACCTCCTTGCTCATCCGCAATCCTACATTCTGTCTTATCTCTAATTTTTTCAACAATAACCCTACCCTACACTTTTCCTGGTATACTCAGTAAACTTATTCCTCTATAATTTTTACAGTCTCTTTTGTCTCCCTTCCCTTTATATAAAGGGACTATACACGCTCGCCGACAATCCCTAGGTACCTTCCCCTCTTTCATACATTTATTAAACAAAAAGTACCAACCACTTTGACACTATATCCTCCCCTGCTTTTAACATTTCTGCCATGATCCCGTCAGTTCCAGCTGATTTACCCACTTTTATTCTACGTAATGCCTCATGCACCTCCTCCACACTCACATCCTGTTCTTCTTGACTCCTAAAAGATGGTATACCTCCCTGGCCAGTGCATGAAATTACCGCCTCCCTTTCTTCGTCGACATTTAAAAGTTCCTCAAAATATTCTCGCCATCTACCCAAAACCTCCACCTCCCCATCTACTAACTCCCCTACTCTGTTTTTAACTGACAAATTCATTCGTTCCTGTTCAACTCACTCCAAATTTTTTTTCTTATTTTCATTAAAATTTCTTGATAGTGCCTCTCCCACTATATCATCTGCTCTGCTTTTGGACTCTCTCACCACTCTCTTCACCTTTCTTTTACTCTCCATATTCTCTACTCTTCTTATAACACTTCTGCTTTGTAAAAACCTTTCATAAGCTATTTTTTTCTCTTTTATCAAACCCTTTACTTCATCATTCCACCAATCACTCCTCTTTCCTCCTGCACCCTCCCTCCTATAACCACAAACTTCTGCCCCATATTCTAATTCTGCATTTTTAAAACTATTCCAACCCTCTTCATCACCCCACTACTCATACTTGCAACAGCCCACCTTTCTGCCAATAGTTGCTTATATCTCACCCGAACTTCCTCCTCCCTTAGTTTATGCACTTTCATCTCCCTCTTACTTGTTGTTGTCATTTTCTTCTTCACCCATCTACCTCTTACTCTAATTGTAGCTACAACTAAATAATGATCCGATATATCAGTTGCCCTTCTATAAACGTGTATATCCTGGAGCCTACCCATCAACCTTTTATCCACCAATACATAATCTAACAAACTACTTTCATTACGTGCTATATCATACCTTGTATATTTATTTATTTCCTTCTTCATAAAATATGTATTACTTATTGCCAAACCTCTTTCTACACATAGATCAATTAAAGGCTCCCCATTTTCATTTACCCCTGGCACCCCAAATTTACCTACTACTCCCTCCACAACATTTTTACCCACTTTAGCATTGAAATCCCCAACCACCATTACTCTCACACTTGGTTCAAAACTCCCCACGCATTCACTCAACATTTCCCAAAATCTCTCTCTCTCCTTTACACTTCTTTGTTCTCCAGGAGCATATACGCTTACTATAACCCACTTTTCACATCCAACCTTAATTTTACTCTATATAATCCTTGAATTAATACATTTATAGTCCCTCTTTTCCTGCCATAGCTTATCCTTCAACATTATTGCTACTCCTTCTTTAGCTCTAACTCTATTTGAAACCCCTAACCTAATCCCATTTATTCCTCTCCACTGAAACTCTCCCACCCCCTTCAGCTTTGTTTCACTTAAAGCCAGGACATCCAGCTTCTTCTCATTCATAACATCCACAATCATCTCTTTCTTATCATCCGCACAACATCCACGCACATTCAGACTTCCCGCTTTGACAATTTTCTTCTTCTTATTCTTTTTAGTAATTATTACAGGAAAAGGGGTTACTAGCCCATTGTTCCCGGCATTTTTGTTTTCTTTTACAACACGCATGGCTTACGGAGGAAAGATTCTTATTCCACTTCCCCGTGGATATAAAAGGAAAAGTAATAAGACCAAGAACTATTAAGATAAAATCAAAGAAAACTCAGATGAGTGTGTATAAATAAACGTGTACATGTATGTGTAGTGTGACCTAAGTGTAAGTAGAAGTAGCAAGACGTACCTGTAATCTTGCATATTTATGAGACAGACAAAAGACACCAGCAATCCTACCATCATGTAAAACAATTACATGCTTACGTTTTACACTCACTTGGCAGGACGGTAGTACCTCCCTGGGTGGTTGCTGTCTACCAAGCTATATATATATATATATATACATATATATATATATATGTATATATATATATATATACATATATATATATGTGTATATATATATATATATATATATATATATATATATATATATATGTGTGTGTGTGTGTGTGTGTGTGTGTGTGTGTGTGTGTGTGTGTGTGTGTGTGTGTGTGTGTGTGTGTGTGTGTGTGTGTGTGTGTGTGTGTATGTATGTATGTATGTATATGCGAAACAGTCGCAGACAGGCGATCTTAACAATGCAAGACAACCACTGCGGGTGTATATATTTAGCTCAAGTACTTTCACACTTGTCAATGAATCATAAGGAGCTCCTGATGATGCACTGACAAGTGTGAAAGTGCTTGAGCTAAAGATTTCCACCCTGCGTGGCTTGTCTTGCATTGTTAAGATCACCTTGATTAAGGTGATCCTTGCCCTGTACAGGAAATCACAGCTTCCCTATCTTCATCAGCATTTAACAATTCCTCAAAATATTCTTCCCTATAATTCTAACTCTCCATTTAATAACTCTCCTCTTTTATTGTTAACAATCAAATCTATTTGTTCCCTAGGCTTCTTCAACTTTTTAATCTCGCTCCAAAATTTTTTCTTATTTTCTAGAAAATTTGTTGATAACATCTCACCCACTCTCTCATTTACTCTCTTTTTACATTGCTTCACCACTCTCTTAACTTCTCTTTTTCTTTTCATATACTACTCCCTCCTTGCATCACTTCTACTTTTGTAAAAACCTCTCATATCCTAACTTTTTCTCTTACTACTCTCTTTACATCATCATTCCACCAATCGCTCTTCTTCCCTCCTGCACTCACTTTCCTGAAACCGCAAACTTCTGCTGAACACTCTAATACTACATTCTTAAACTTACCCCATACGTCTTCTACCCCTTTGCCTATACTCACACTAGCCCATATATCCTCCAACAGTTGTTTATATCTTACCCTAACTGCCTCCTCCTTTAGTTAATAAACCTTCACCTCTCTCTTACTTGCTGCTTCTATTTTCCTTGTATCCCATCTACCTTTTACTCTCATTGTAGCTACAACTAAAAAGTGATCTGATATATCTGAGGCCCCGCTATAAACATGTACATCTTGAAGTCTACCCAACAGTCTTTTATCTACTAATACGTAGTCCAACAAACTACTGTCATTACGAACTACATCATATCTTGTATACTTATTTACCCTCTTTTTCTTAAAATATGTATTACATATAACCAAACCCCTTTCTATGCAAATTTAAATCAAATGCTCCCCATTATCATTTACACCTGGCACCCCAAATTTACCTACCACACCCTCTTTAGATGTTTCTCCTACTTTAGCATTTAGGTCCTCTACCACTATTACTCTCTCACTTGGTTCAAAAGTTCCTACACACTCGCTTAACATCTCCCAAAATCTCTCTTTCTCCTCTACACTCCTCTCTTCTCCAGGTTCATGCACACTTATTATGATCCACTTTTCGCATCCAACACTTTTTTTCATCCACATAATTCTTGATTTTATACAATTATATTCCCTTTTCTCCTTCCATAACTGATCCTTCAACATTATAGCTACCCTTTACTTAGCTCTAACTCTCTCAGATACTCCTGACTTAATCCCATTTATTTCTGCCCACTGAAGCTCACCTATCCGCTTCAGCTTTGTTTCGCTTACCAATCTTCTCTTTCTTATCATCCGCACTACATCCACGCACATTCAAGCATCCCAGTTTTATAAAGTTTTTCTTCTTCCCTTTTTTATTATTTTCTACACACTCACCATACATACATATATATATATATATATATATATATATATATATATATATATATATATATATATATATATATATATATATATATATATATATATATATATATATACATATATATATATATATATATATATATATATATATATATATATATATATATATATATATATATATATATATATGTATATATGTCGTGCCGAATATGTAAAACTGGTCAATTAGCAAGAACTCATTTAAAATTAACTCCTTTCTAAAATTTTCTCCTATACGTTTAAAGATATATTTTTTTCATTAATGTTAATGTAAAACTTTATAATTTTGCACCAAAAGGAACTTAGAAAACTTACCTAACCTTATTATAACAAGCGCAATTTATTTTAGCCTAACCCAACTAAATATATTTTAGATTTGTTTACAGTAATTAAATACTAAACAAACACAGTGAAATATATTTTTTTCGTTAAGTTCAGAATAATTTTGGCGAAATTATTGCATACACAAATTTTCACTTGTCCTATATGGCAAGATGAGAGTTGCTATTTAAGCCAAGATCGCAAATTCTGCCTATTCGGCACGACATATATATATATATATATATATATATATATATATATATATATATATATATATATATATATATATATATATATATATACATATATATATATATATATGTATATATATATATATATATATATATATATATATATATATATATATATATATATATATATATATATACATATATATATATATATATATATATATATATATATATATATATATATATATATATATATATATATATATATATATATACATATATATAATCGCCAAGAAATTCTCCTTGCAAGAGTGCTCGAGAAAGAGAGTGCGGCAGCTTCCCCACCATTGACAAATGAGAACTGGGATGTGGTTGCTCGTTACAATTGTTGTCTTGAATAGCGCCGTCAGTCCCCGCAGGCCTCCCTACCCCTGTTGACCAGCTTAAGACACTGGGTGAGACGAGACTCTTATTGGAGCGTCTTGGCTGGTGTATGTGTGTGTGTATGTATGTGAGTGGGTGGAGAGGTATTTTTAATATAATAACTGTGGCTGCGGATGTAACTCGAATCCACATCATTTGATTCTTTCAGTAGAGAGAGAGAGAGAGAGAGAGAGAGAGAGAGAGAGAGAGAGAGAGAGAGAGAGAGAGAGAGAGAGAGAGAGAGAGAGAGAGAGAGAGAGAGAGAGAATTAGATACCTATTTAGTCCACTCGGCCCACACTGTTGGCCGAGTATCTGCTTCGTTCAAATGAACGAAACAGATACTGTGGGTTCCAGTCACTCCCACAGCCAGAGTTACATGATAAAAATACATACACACACACACACACACACACACACACACACACACACACACACACACACACACACACACACACACACACACACACACACTCACACACACACACACACACACACACACAAACACACACACACACACACACACACACACACACATACAGACACACACACACACCCATATACAGGATTTCACACCTTCCTGTGAAGTGACCCTCTAACCCTTCCTTCCCCCCTCCCCGCCTCTCTCCCTCTCCTCTCCTCTCTCTTCCTCTCTCTCTCTCTCTCTCTCTCTCTCTCTCTCTCTCTCTCTCTCTCTCTCTCTCTCTCTCTCTCTCTCTCTCTCTCTCTCTCTCCCCCCCCCCTTTCTCTCATCCTCTCTTCCTCTCCCTCTTCCTCTCTCTCTTCCTCTCACTCTTTCTCTCTTCCTCTTCCTCTCTCTCTCTCTCTCTCTCTCTCTCTCCCTCTCCTCTCCTCTCTTCCTCTCTCTCTCTCCCTCTCTCTCTTCCTCTCTTTCTCTCTCTCTTCCTCTTCTCTCTCTCTCCCTCTCTTCCCTTGTCACTCCCCCCTCTCTCACCTTTTCCCTCTCTCTCTCACTTTCTCCCCCTTTTCCCCTCCTTCTACCCTCCCCTTCTCTCTCTTTCTCCCTCTCTCTCACTCTCTCCCCCTTTTTCTTTTTCACTTTCTCTTTTACTAAAAAAAAAAAAAAAAAAAAAAATGGTTGGGACTCGCAGGAATCAGGGATCAGATGACAATGGTACTGGTAGGGAGGAATGGATGGAGGAGCAGTGGAAAAGGATAGAGCAAGAATGGGAGAGAAAATTAGGAGAGCTTTCTGAAAAAATGGAGAAAGAGCTCTCTGTGAAATGGGAAAAGAGGTTGGAGAAGGAGACGAAGAATTGGGAGGCACAAGTCGAAACTGCAGTAGCCAGGGTAAAGGTCCTAGAATTTGAGGTAAACAGGCTGAAGCAAGTCTCAGGGGTAGTGACCAGAGAAGACACACCATACGAAGCTGAGAGGCTGAACAGGAAGGAAGGAGATATGAAATATGCTAAGGTCCTATCAGCCTGCAAAGAAGGGCCAGGGGAGAAACCGACCGATCAAGCTGATTCTCAGGACAGAAACAGTGCGGAACAGGATCCTCCAAGAAAAACCACGGTTGAGAAGCTCGGAAGAGTACAAGAAGGTGTTCCCAGACAGAGACAGAACACAAAAAGAGAGACAGCAGCTGAGGGAGAGGACAAAAAAGCGAAAGGAGCTAGGAAAGGAGACAAGGATGGAACCAGCACAGGTCAGTCAGAGCAGAACAGAGCAGCAAGAGCAAGCACACACACAACTATCCTCAGAACCCCACAACCTATCACACCATCTCAACACACAATACAATCCATACCCACAGCTTCCACCCAACCCCCAACCATAGAATCCCACAGTATGCTACCAGGTCTCCCACCCCCACAGGCTCCCCAAACCAGAGTGTTGGAAAGGAAACTGAAGGTATGGTACACAAACGCTGATGGAATAACAAACAAGTGGGAGGAGTGGCACGAAAGAGTCAAAGAGGCATCATCAGACATCATAGCAATCACAGAAACCAAGCTTACAGGTATGATAACAGATGCCATCTTCCCAACGGGATACCAGATCCTGAGGAAAGACAGAAGGAACAGGGAGGGGGGGGAGGAGTGGCATTGCTGATCAAACACCGATGGAATTTTGATGAGCTGGAGAGAGGAGACAGTGGAAAAGAAAGTGATTTCATAGCGGGAACGCTTCACTCTGGAGGTCCCAAGGTGATAATTGCAGTGATGTATAACCCACCACAGAACAGCAGGAGGCCAAGGCAAGAGTATGACGATAGCAATAGAGCGATGGTTGACACACTGGCTGCAGTGGCCAGAAGAGCTCATACATGCAGGGCAAAGCTCCTGATCATAGGAGACTTTAACCACAAGGAGATCGAATGGGAGAACTTGGAGCCACATGGGGGCCAAGATACATGGAGGGCTAAGATGATGGAGGTGGTACTGGAAAACTTCATGTACCAACACGTAAGGGACACTACAAGAGAGAGAGGAGAGGATGAACCAGCAAGACTGGACTTAGTATTCACCTTGAGTAGGGCAGATATTGAGGACATCACATATGAAAGACACCTTGGGGCCAGCGATCATGTGGTTTTGAGCTTCGAATACACAGTAGATCTACAAGTGGAGGGGGAAGCAGGAAGGCCAGGACGAATGAAACCAAACTACAGGAAAGGGGACTACACAGGAATGAGGAACTTCCTGAATGAGGTTCAGTGGGACAGAGAACTGGCAGGGAAACCAGTTAATGAGATGATGGAATATGTAGTCACAATGTGCAAGGAGGCTGAGGAGAGGTTTGTACCCAAGGGTAACAGGAATAATGAAAAAGCCAGGATGAGCCCATGGTTCACTCAAAGATGCAAGGAGGCAAAAACCAAGTGTGCTAGGGAATGGAAGAAATATAGAAGGCAAAGGACCCAGGAGAATAAGGAGAGCAGTCGTAGAGCCAGAAACGAATATGCACAGATAAGAAGGGAGGCCCAACGTCAATATGAAAACGACATAGCAGCAAAAGCCAAATCTGACCAGAAGCTGTTATACAGCCACATCAGGAAGAAAACAACCGTCAAGGACCAGGTAATCAGGCTAAGGAAGGAAGGAGGAGAGACAACAAGAAATGACAGTGAAGTATGTGAGGAACTCAACAAGAGATTCAAAGAAGTGTTCACAGAGGAGACAGAAGGGGCTCCAGAAAGACGGAGAGGTGGGGTACACCACCATGTGCTGGACACAGTACACACAACCGAGGAAGAAGTGAAGAGGCTTCTGAGTGAGCTAGATAC
>NC_091292.1:85832505-85837505 GCF_038502225.1 Cherax quadricarinatus | reverse complement strand
TCTGGTGAACGGATGTGTGCGATGCAAAGGTGAGACAGTTTTACTGCCAGAAGCTGTACACCGCAGCTCGAGGCTAGGATATGGCAGACGCTAACACACACACACACACACACACACACACACACACACACACACACACACACACACACACACACACACACACACACACACACACACACACACACACATACACACACACAAACATACACACACTCACACACAAACAAACAATAAAAAAAAATATACTCTCCCCAATAGGGGATGAAGGCCGAAAGTTGTTATGTGAAAATATTTACCCAGTTTGAGGAAAGAGAGGTTTTACAGCATTTTGAGGTGAGGCAGGGGAGAGGGCGAGAGGCAGGGGAGAGGGCGAGAGGCAGGGGAGAGGGCGAGAGGCAGGGGAGAGGGCGAGAGGCAGGGGAGAGGGCGAGAGGCAAGGGAGAGGGCGAGAGGCAGGGGAGAGGGTGAGAGGCAGGGGAGAGGGTGAGAGGCAGGGGAGAGGGCGAGAGGCAGGGGAGAGGGCGAGAGGCAGGGGAGAGGGTGAGAGGCAGGGGAGAGGGTGAGAGGCAGGGGAGAGGGTGAGAGGCAGGGGAGAGGGGGAGAGGCAGGGGAGAGGACGAGAGGCAGGGGAGAGGGCGAGAGGCAGGGGAGAGGGCGAGAGGCAGGGGAGAGGGCGAGAGGCAGGGGAGAGGGCGAGAGGCAGGGGAGAGGGCGAGAGGCAGGGGAGAGGACGAGAGGCAGGGGAGAGGGCGAGAGGCAGGGGAGAGGGCGAGAGGCAGTGGAGAGGACGAGAGGCTGGGGAGAGGGCGAGAGGCAGGGGAGAGGGCGAGAGGCAGGGGAGAGGGGGGCGAGAGGCAGGGGAGAGGACGAGAGGCAGGGGAGAGGACGAGAGGCAGGGGAGAGGGCGAGAGGCAGGGGAGAGGGCGAGAGGCAGTGGAGAGGACGAGAGGCTGGGGAGAGGGCGAGAGGCAGGGGAGAGGGCGAGAGGCAGGGGAGAGGGGGGCGAGAGGCAGGGGAGAGGACGAGAGGCAGGGGAGAGGACGAGAGGCAGGGGAGAGGGCGAGAGGCAGGGGAGATGGCGAGAGGCAGGGGAGAGGACGAGAGGCAGGGGAGAGGGCGAGAGGCAGGGGAGAGGGCGAGAGGCAGGGGAGAGGGCGAGAGGCAGGGGAGAGGGCGAGAGGCAGGGGAGAGGGCGAGAGGCAGGGGAGAGGGCGAGAGGCAGGGGAGAGGGCGAGAGGCAGGAGAGAGGACGAGAGGCAGGAGAGAGGGCTAGAGGCAGGGGAGAGGGCGAGAGGCAGGGGAGAGGGCGAGAGGCAGGGGAGAGGGCAAGAGGCAGGGGAGAGGGCGAGAGGCAGGGGAGTGGGGGGCGAGAGGCAGGGGAGAGGACGAGAGGCAGGGGAGAGGACGAGAGGCAGGGGAGAGGGCGAGAGGCAGGGGAGAGGGCGAGAGGCAGTGGAGAGGACGAGAGGCTGGGGAGAGGGCGAGAGGCAGGGGAGAGGGCGAGAGGCAGGGGAGAGGGGGGCGAGAGGCAGGGGAGAGGACGAGAGGCAGGGGAGAGGACGAGAGGCAGGGGAGAGGGCGAGAGGCAGGGGAGATGGCGAGAGGCAGGGGAGAGGGCGAGAGGCAGGGGAGAGGGCGAGAGGCAGGGGAGAGGGCGAGAGGCAGGGGAGAGGGCGAGAGGCAGGGGAGAGGGCGAGAGGCAGGGGAGAGGGCGAGAGGCAGGGGAGAGGGCGAGAGGCAGGGGAGAGGGCGAGAGGCAGGAGAGAGGACGAGAGGCAGGAGAGAGGGCTAGAGGCAGGGGAGAGGGCGAGAGGCAGGGAGAGGGCGAGAGGCAGGGGAGAGGGCAAGAGGCAGGGGAGAGGGCGAGAGGCAGGGGAGAGGGCGAGAGGCAGGGGAGAGGGCGAGAGGCAGGGGAGAGGGCGAGAGGCAGGGGAGAGGGCGAGAGGCAGGGGAGAGGGCGAGAGGCAGGGGAGAGGGCGAGAGGCAGGGGAGAGGGCGAGAGGCAGGGGAGAGGGCGAGAGGCAGGGGAGAGGGCGAGAGGCAGGGGAGAGGGCGAGAGGCTGGGGAGAGGGCGAGAGGAAGGGGAGAGGGCGAGAGGCTGGGGAGAGGGCGAGATGCAGGGGAGAAGGCGAGAGGCAGGGGAGAGGGCGAGAGGCAGGGGAGAGGGCGAGAGGCAGGGGAGAGGGCGAGAGGCAGGGGAGAGGGCGAGAGGCAGGGGAGAGGGCGAGTGGCTGGGGAGAGGGCGAGAGGCAGGGGAGAGGGCGAGAGGCAGGGGAGAGGGCGAGAGGCAGGGGAGAGGGCGAGAGGCAGGGGAGAGGGCGAGAGGCAGGGGAGAGGGCGAGAGGCTGGGGAGAGGGCGAGAGGCAGGGGAGAGGGCGAGAGGCAGGGGAGAGGGCGAGAGGCAGGGGAGAGGGCGAGAGGCAGGGGAGAGGGCGAGAGGCTGGGGAGAGGGCGAGAGGCATGGGAGAGGGCGAGAGGCAGGGGAGAGGGCGAGAGGCAGGGAGAGGGCGAGAGGCAGGGGAGAGGGCGAGAGGCAAGGGAGAGGGCGAGAGGCAGGGGAGAGGGCGAGCGGCAGGGGAGAGGGCGAGAGGCAAGGGAGAGGACGAGAGGCAGGGGAGAGGGCGAGAGACAAGGGAGAGGGCGAGAGGCAGGGGAGAGGGCGAGAGGCTGGGGAGACGGCGAGAGGCAGGGGCGAGGGCGTGAGGCAGGGGAGAGGTAGAGAGGCAGGGGAGAGGGCGAGAGGCAGGGGAGAGGGCGAGAGGCAGGGGAGAGGGCGAGAGGCAGGGGAGAGGGCGAGAGGCAGGGGAGAGGGCGAGAGGCAGGGAGAGGGCGAGAGGCAGAGGGGCCTAGGAGAGGGGAAATTTAAAGGGGCAGAAGAGAGGGGATACTTGAAGAGGCAGAGGAGAGGGGAAACAGTAGTGAAAGTTGTTATTTTGATGTTTAGCCAGCCAAGTGCCAGCACCTCCCCTCCACGCTCTCAGTGTAAGTGCCAGCACCTCCCCTCCACGCTCTCAGTGTAAGTGCCAGCACCTCCCCTCCACGCTCTCAGTGTAAGTGCCAGCACCTCCCCTCCACGCTCTCAGTGTATGTGCCAGCACCTCCCCTTCACGTTCTCAGTGTAAGTGCCAGCACCTCCCCTCCACGCTCTCAGAGTAAGTGCCAGCACCTCCCCTCCACGCTCTCAGTGTATGTGCCAGCACCTCCCCTTCACGTTCTCAGTGTAAGTGCCAGCACCTCCCCTCCACGCTCTCAGAGTAAGTGCCAGCACCTCCCCCCCCACGCTCTCAGTGTAAGTGCCAGCACCTCTCCACGCTCTCAGTGTAAGTGCCAGCACCTCCCCCCCACGCTCTCAGTGTAAGTGCCAGCACCTCTCCACGCTCTCAGTGTGAGTGCCAGCACCTCCCCGCCACGCTCTCAATGTCAGTGCCAGCACCTCCCCGCCACGCTCTCAGTCTAAGCACCAACACCTCCTCTCCTCCCTGGCAGTGCCAAGTCTTCCTTAAGGTATGCGTGCTTTGATGCTAGTGCCTCCTGACCCAGAGAATTAGACCTATCATCATCTTTCTTGCCTACCATTCCCCACAAGCTGTGTGATCCCTATTGGTTAAGAGCTTTCTCATGAATATAATAATAATAATAATAATAATAATAATAATAATAATAATAATAATAATAATAATAATAATAATAATAATAATCAGTTACAGTTGCCTCAGGCTGTTATGCTGTCAGTGGATCAAGAGTTAGAGCTGACTCAAGCTTTCAGTTGACGAAGAGTTACAGCTTAGTGAAGCTGTCAGTGGACCAAGAGCTCCAACTGACCGATACTGTCAGTGGGTCAAGAGTCCCAACTGACTGATGGTGTCAGTGGACCAAGAGTTTCAGCTGACTCACACCTTCATAGCTCCGCCACTCTTCTGACGTAGTTTCAGAGTTCAGTTGCCACAGTACTCTCACTGCCTTCAGAAGAAACTTGGAAATCCTCTCCTTCCCGCCGACACGGTCTACCCACCCAAACTGAAAATACATCAACAACACAGCACAGACGTACTGTTGTACGTCTTCAAGCTCTAAGTCCGTATGGGCCATTCACACACACACACACACACACACACACACTGGCTACAGGGTTGATAGGAAAAAATTCTTAGCCTTGGAGTGGTCAGGAAGTGGAACGACCTGGACAGCGAAGTGGTAGAGGCAGGATCCATACACAGTTTTATATCTTTTCTTCACTGGCGAGGCAGTGTTATTCAAATACTGTTGTTACCTCCTGACTTGACTCCCGTCACGAGGTTACCTTCTTCTACAATAGGGTATTTTATTTTGTACACCAGGGTATTCTTTTATAAACTAGGGTACTCTTTTCTATATTAGGATACACTTTTCTGCACTACAGTACTCTGTTTTTTTTCACTAGGATACGCTCTGTACACTAGTTCTCTCTTAGTACACCAGGACACTCTTCGTACACCAGGACACTCTTCGTACACCAGGACACTCTTCGTGCACCAGGACACTCTTCGTACACCAGGACACTCTACGTGCACCAGGACACTCTTCGTGCCCCAGGACACTCTTCGTACCCCAGGACACTCTTCGTACACCAGGACACTCTTCGTGCCCCAGGACACTCTTCGTACTCCAGCACACTCTTCGTACACCAGGAAACTCTTCGTGCACCAGGACACTCTTCGTACACCAGGACACTCTACGTGCACCAGGACACTCTTAATACACCAGGACACCCTTCGTGCACCAGGACACTCTTCGTACACCAGGACACTCTTCGTGCACCAGGACACTCTTCGTACACCAGGACACTCTTCGTGCCCCAGGACACTCTTCGTACCCCAGGACACTCTTCGTACACCAGGACACTCTTCGTGCCCCAGGACACTCTTCGTACTCCAGCACACTCTTCGTACACCAGGAAACTCTTCGTGCACCAGGACACTCTTCGTACACCAGGACACTCTTCGTGCACCAGGACACTCTTC
>NC_091292.1:85822505-85827505 GCF_038502225.1 Cherax quadricarinatus | reverse complement strand
ATACTCGTTTCTGGCTCTTCTACTAATCTCCTTGTTTTCCTGGGTCCTATGCCTCCTGTACCTTTTCCATTCTCTGTTGCACTTAGTTTTTGCCTCCCTACACCTTCGGGTAAACCAAGGACTCGTTTTGGTCTTCCTATTATTTCTGTTTCCCTTGGGAACAAAACTTTCCTCTGCCTCCTTGCACTTTGTGTGTGTGTGTGTGTGTGTACTCACCTATTTGTACTCACCTATTTGTGGTTGCAGGGGTCGATTCATAGCTCCTGGCCCCGCCTCTTCACTGATTGCTACTAGGTCCTCTCTCTCCCTGCTCCATGAGCTTTATCATACCTCGCCTTAAAACTATGTATGGTTCCCTCCTCCACTACTTCACTTTCTAGGCTATTCCACGGGTTGACTACTCCATGACTGAAGAAATACTTCCTAACATCCCTTTGATTCATCTGAGTCTTCAACTTCCAATTGTGACCTCTTGTGTCTGTGTCCCATCTCTGGAACATCCCGTCTTTGTCCACCTCGTCTATTCCGCGCAGTATTTTATATGTCGTTATCATGTCTCCCCTGACCCTCCTTGCCTCCAGTGTCGTCAGGCCGATTTCCCTCAACCTTTCTTCGTAGGACAATCCCCGTAGCTCTGGTACTAGTCTTGTTGCAAACCTTTGCACTTTCTCTAATTTCTTGACGTGCTTGACGAGGTGTGGATTCCAAACTGGTGCTGCATACTCCAGTATGGGCCTGACGTAAATGGTATACAGAGTCTTGAACGAATCCTTTCTGAGGTATCGGAACGCTATGCGTAGGTTTGCTAGGCGCCCGTATGCTGCAGCAGTTATCTGATTGATGTGCGTCGGGAGATATGCTCGGTGTTATACTCACCCCCAGATCTTTTTCCTTGAGTGAGGTTTGCAGACTTTGGCCGTCAAAACTATAATGTGTCTGCGGTCTTCTTTGCACTTCCCCAATCTTCATGACTTTGCATTGGGCAGGATTAAACTCAAGGAGCCAGTTGCTGGACCAGGCTTGTAGTCTGTCCAGGTCTCTTTGTAGTCCTGTCTGATCCTCATCCGATTTGATTCTTCTCATTAACTTCACATCGTCCGCAAACAAGGACACTTCTGAGTCTATCCCTTCCGTTATGTCATTCACATATACCAAGAACAGCACAGGTCCTAGGACTGACCCCTGTGGAACCCCGCTTGTCACAGGCGCCCACTCTGACACCTCGTCGCGTACCATGACTCGTTGTTGCCTCCCTGTCAGATATTCTCTGATCCATTGCAGCGCCTTTCCTGTTATGTGTGCCTGATCCTCTAGCTTTTGCAGTAACCTCTCGTGAGGAACTGTGTCGAAGGCCTTCTTGCAGTGTGTGTGTGTGTGTGTGTGTGTGTGTGTGTGTGTGTGTGTGTGTGTGTGTGTGTGTGTGTGTGTGTGTGTGTGTGTGTGTGTGTGTGTGTGTGTGTGTGTGTGTGTAAAACAAAAGATTTCCCGCCTCATACGCCGTCGAGAAACACACGGAATAATACTATATGCTTAATACCAGTGGTGTGAATGTTTAGTGAGTCATACGAGCAGCAACAGCCTAGTGTGTCACGCTGGTAGACAGCCTAGTGTGTCACGATGGTAGAGACAGCCTAGTGTGTGACGCTGGTAGAGACAGCCTAGTGTGTCACGCTGGTAGAGACAGCCTAGTGTATCACGCTGGTAGAGACAGCCTAGTGTGTCACGCTGGTAGAGGCAGCCTAGTGTGTCACGCTGATAGACAGCCTAGTGTGTCACGCTGGTGGACAGCCCAATGTGTCGCGCTGGTAGAGACAGCCTAGTGTGTCGTGCTGGTAGAGACAGCCTAGTGTGTCACACTGATAGAGACAGCCTAGTGTGTCGTGCTGGTAGAGACAGCCTAGTGTGTCACGCTGATAGAGACAGCCTAGCGTGTCATGCTGATAGAGACAGCCTAGTGTGTCACGCTGGTAGAGACAGCCTAGTGTGTCGCGCTGATAGAGACACCCCAGTGTGTCACGCTCATAGAGACAGCCTAGTGTGTCACTCTGGTAGACAGCCTAGTGTGTCACGCTGGTAGAGACAGCCTAGTGTGTCACGCTGGTAGAGACAGGCTAGTGTGTCGCGCTGGTAGAGACAGCCTAGTTTGTCATGCTGATAGTGACAGGCGCTGCATGAGCTGCTAAACTTTCTAGTTATGTCCACTCCCGAGGCGAATATTTGGGACAAACCTTGTCTTGTTACGAGTTCCGGGTGGCGCCTCAGTGACGGCGGGATTTTGGTGTTTTTCTGGGAAAGGGAAACGGGGGCGCTAGGAGAGGTAATACCTAGTGGGTGAATAGAAGAGATAGGGGGAGATAAATAGGGAAGGTTAGAGGGTGAGGGTGAGGAAAGAAGACAGCGGTAATGGGAGAAATTCTAAGGCGAATGAGGAGAATAGACAGCTACATGAGAGAAAGTCTTAGTTGGGTGAAGAGAGACGATAGGAGAAGAAAGGCTACAAAAATTGATGCAGTCATGAACATTGTTCGTAGAAAGAACTTTTACTGAAACAGCTCATGGGTCTGTTAGTATTTTTATCCAGTTGTGGAGGTCAACACCTGGGTCTGTCTCTCAACTTTCAGGTCGATGACCTGACCTGATTTTATTATATTTGTTGTTGAGGCTGTGTACTGTTTAATTTTCCAATGTGTTTATTTTTTACAAAACGTGAACTTTGATATTTATTGTATGTATGCATGTAAGTATATATGTCGTGCCGAATAGGTAAAACTTGCGATTTTGGGTTAAATAGCAACGCTCTTCTTGCCGAATAAGGCAAGCGAAAATTTCTGGATGCAATAATTTCTCAAAAATAATTCTGAACCTAACGAAAAAAAATATATTTCATTGTGTTTGTTATTATTAAATTATTGTAAACTTATCTAAAGTATATTTAGTTGCATTAGGCTAAATTAAATTACGCTTATTATAATAAGGTTAGGTAAGTTTTCTAAGAGACTTTTGGTACAAAATTATTAATTTTTACATTACCATATGAAAAAATTATATCATTAAACGTATAAGAGAAAATTTTGAAAAGACCTAATTTTAAATGAGTTCTTGCTAACTGACCAAGAACTCACACACACACACACACACACACACACACACACACACACACACACACACACACACACACACACACACACACACACACACACACACACACACACACACACACACACACACACACACACATCGACATGTGCCTAGGACAAAATGGTAACACACACACACACACACACACACACACACACACACACACACACACACACACACACACACACACACACACATATGTATATATATTGTACAGGTAAGTGTATGTGATATATTATCCTTTACAACATTAATATTAGTAGCAGAGAGATGGCGCCAGCATTCTCTCCCCCACACTTCTCTGGCTCCCTCCCACTCTTCCTTCATCACTCCCTCCTACCTCCACTCCCAGTCCTCCATCCTTCTCTCAGGCTCCCTCATGTCCAGCATCCATTACTCTTCATTCCCACGTCACTACTGTTGCTCTCCCTCCATAACTTACACCTGCCCATTACCGCCGCCTATTACTCAGTTTCTAACCACCAATTTTGGTCCCAGAGGAGAGGCGTTGCTTCTCTCGGTTGCTGTATCATGATCTCTTCTCACCTGGTTGATGCTTGGCGTTGATGGTCTCCTTCCGTGGACGATGCCTCGCGTTGATGATTATCTCTCACTGATGAGCTCCTCACATTGGTGCTTTTGTGTTGATGACGATCTCACACTGTTGTTGCTCTAATTTTTTCATCATTCAGCTACACTTACGACTCTGATAGTGATTTTTTTTTAGCATAAAAACACAGATTAACATTCTCCCTTCCTTCGTCAATCTAGCTCTCGTTCCGCCTTCATTCTCCTTCCTTGTTCCTATCTCCCTTTCCCCTTCCATCTTCCTATCTCCCTTTCCCCTTCCATCTTCCTATCTCCCTTTCCCCTTCCATCTTCCTATCTCCCTTTCCCGTTCCATCTTTCTATCTCCCTTCCCTCATTGCCACAATTTTCTCCATTTGTGTTTGCCTGTTGGTCTTCCTTTTCTCCTCCCTGTCTTTCTTCATTTCTTCCCTCCTTTACTTTTACAATCTTTGCCTCAACCTTATGTGTAAAGTAGATAGTTCTCAATCGGGATAATAGTATATTGATCTCCTGAAATAAGTTTCCTGTCTTCAGTCAGGACAATTATGTGGCATACGTCTGCACAAAAAATACGTGATATACTAAAATTGATGTGTAAGACACATCAATCTTGATTGACGAAACGTTACGCCTGCTCTGCAAGCTTCGTCAGTCGAATACAAAACTGAATTCCACCCCTGGGTACATCAGCCTTGGTGGAAGATGAAGCAGACGAAGTGGAAAGTAAGTTTGATTTAGTCAGTCCATCACCCTGATGGACTACCCAAAGTTCCTGGCTTAATGACACTTCGTGGGTGTTTGTCCCACTCATCTACAACTGATATTCTGCCTATCAGAAAACGTGTAATCCTGTAAAGAATATGAGTCCAACGAATCCATTTTTTTTCTTGACTAACATTAGCGTTTATATATTTGCGTTCACTGCATATCACAAATACTACATTAAAGAACTTACAAAGCCTACATGACGACCCAGGTCCCGTATAAAATTGGCATCTCAGGAGTGCCTAAATCCCCGGCGAGTTTTCAGAGATTTGTGCCCATGGGATAGTGCCTCTTCTCTGGGAGAAGTGCCGTACTTCCAACAGGGTCCCTGCCTGAGTAGAAATAAAAAGATCAGCATCTCTCTCGGCATAACAGGGGTGATAGTTATTCATTCGTCTAAATTTACTGACACGTTCGGCTTGAAGAATCTGACTTGCTTTGTGATTAGGAATTATTTAACAACAGAGTGAAATGGTCATGAGTGAGTAGCAAGCTGATGATGATAAAGTTGAAAATGTTAGTCACTG
>NC_091292.1:85802505-85817505 GCF_038502225.1 Cherax quadricarinatus | reverse complement strand
AGACAATAGGTGGTTCGTGAGGATCTGACTGTCTCGTTTGTAACTACCACAGGTAACTCAAGCCGACTGCCTCTGCGCCTTACTCCGCAGATCATTCTACAGTGGTTGAATTACCACTGGCTAGCAGTACTTCTCAATGGCCGAGATGATTTGATTGGTTTGGTTTTGTGTTCCTTACCTCGGTTGATAGCACTCAATTCACACACTGTGGTCCGTGATTCGATCCCCGGTACGGATTGAAACATTGGGGCGTGTTTCCTTTAGACACCTGCTGTCCCTCTTCACCTAGCAGCAAGTAGGTAACTGGGTGTTAGCCGACTGGTGTGGGTCGCACTCTGGGCCAAAATTAGCCTAAGTTGCCCGAAATGCTCTGCATAACCAGGGGCTTTCTGTATAGTATGTCACTGATGTCAGCTATGGTTTGTACAAGTTGTATTATGTACCTGTAGAAATAAAGATTATTATTATTATTATTATTATTATTATTATTATTATTATTATTATTATTATTATTATTATTATTATTATTTTTATAATAATAATAATAATAATAATAATAATAATAATAATAATAATAATAATTATTATTATTATTATTATTATTATTATTATTATTTTGCATGGCCTGTGTCGAATATGAGCGAATGCTCCATAACAGAGAGCTATATGGGTTGCAGTGTTAAGAACAACTACTTTTGTACTCGACACGCCGCGGCAAGAACAACGATGACATCTGACCGTTATTCATCACTAGAAGTAGTAACTCATCACTTATGATAGAACTTCGAACCTTACACGACCTGTGGTAACTTTCCATATAAGATCGTATTTTTCATCATGCACTACCCGTCTTGTGCTCCAAGGTTGTACTCAACCTGCATTTTACAGAGCCCTGGGAATCTGTAGAAATTTGATGTGTTCCTTGGGGTATACGGGATAGGCTATCCTGAGAGATGGTAGGCAGTTCCCAAGTGACAGTAACTTCAATTGTGCTGCAATGAAACCCTTGAAGCTTCCGTAACTGATGACCCTTTCTTGAAATACTTGACAATATCTTCATTGTTCAAATGAACTCTCCCAGCTCAGGATGACATGTTTCAACACCTTTTATGAGTCTCATTCTACGTGATGGAATGTGGCAGGAAAAACATAGCTTTGTTCCCACTGTGTAACAATATTCTTATAAAATAAGGTAACAGCACACTACTGATGTATCCAAATGGTAATAGAACTGATGTACCATGGGAGACCAAGGAGAGAGTAGTATGATAAAAAATCAACTGACAAGCGAAAAGCGGAGACCACATTAAAAACAATCATTTGAACCCACAGACGTTGCAAGTTTAACGACGCTACTTGTCTTTGTGCCTTAAATACATGAATCTCTTATTGAAGAAGATATACTTATCTGTAAGCCTCTTCCTACCAAAAACACTGGCGAACAAATATTAATTTTAAACGTTTCAGTCATGAAGAAACATGGAATATCCTAGCATATATCTTTCAGCATATGCACTTGTGGAGGCACATATATGGTAGGAAAAATGTCAGGTGCTGTGACACGCATAAGCAATTACAGCTCCACATACTGAACCTAACCATTGTTGTTTTCATCCTCATGCACTTGCAGTTAAACAAATTCCACCAGAAGTAAAAGAGGTACTGAATGATGTCAAAATTGTCAATTCAACTCACGTCCAGAAAGATAACGAGTAAAGAAATGAATTTATTAGTTTTGAAAAGAGATAAGTCGCTATTTTTTCACCTGAGCATCCTCTTGAACGAACACACAAATTAAGTAATGCTGAATACAGACGGGGGTATACTAGGCTGATGTATTTCTACATCTCGGTTAATTTAATGTTTCGATGCAAGGTAGTAATGTATATAGTTTAAAGGTTCAGAGTAAAATTAAAGCAAATCAAGTGAAACTCAAACTTTGAGATGAGTGTGTTTTTATGAAAAGTCTCGAGTGTTTGTCGTATCTTAGTGTTTACTAACGAATGACGTTTCCTTCAGTGAAATTGACTTTTCTCGTGATACATCATTTCAATTTGCTAACCTCAATTACATAATTCTTTCTTTCCCCAACAGAATCATTGGACTATGTCTAAATTTTTTTTCGTATCTGTAACAGTGTAGGAATTACCATTAAATGATCGGGAACAATTTTAGAGATAATTTTACTGATGTTACTTTTAAAGCAAAATGTTAACATATTCATCTTACTAGTTTCTCGATTCACATGTTAAAAGAGTAAACAAAACTTTCCACACGAGCCTTGAAATATCTAATATTTCGCACATTTTGAAAAAACTATATCACTGCAAGAGAACCTTCTCTCTCTCTCTCTCTCTCTCTCTCTCTCTCTCTCTCTCTCTCTCTCTCTCTCTCTCTCTCTCTCTCTCTCTCTCTCTCTCTGCCTCTCTCTCTCTCTCTCTCTCTCTCTCTCTCTCTCTCTCTCTCTCTCTCTCTCTCTCTCTCTCTCTCTCTCTCTCTCTCTCTCTCTCTCTCTCTCTCTCTCTCTCTCTCTCTATCTATCTCTCTGAGCTTCAGCCAAAGAAAAACAATCACGTCCAAGTTACTTATATTAATTTACTTGATCAACTATTAAAATCACAACAATAACGCAAAATTACTCACCTTAATTATTTTCTACTGAAAATTCTAATTCAACAATGAATATGAAATTTTAAATTATTTATATTTTTTTAAATTTCTAAAACTACGTAATAGTTTTGTGAAATTCACATAACTATATGTGTATATTTTATAATTTACAAAAAATAACCTTTATTATGTTGTATTACAATTTTTTTCAGGTCGAAATCGTTATAATCATAACCATAATTTTTATAGGGGTGGACTAGTAAGCCAGTGGAAGGCCTCGGTCAGGTGACAGAAACTTCCGGCACCCACATCGAGAAACAGTTGCCCTGTTTCCTGACAGATCTTATCTAACCTAACCATTATCTTTTATCTATAAAATTTTACAATAATGGTTAAAATCACTGAAATTCTGGTTTAACATGTTTATTCCATGACTTCAGAAAAAGAACACTGCAGCAGGCTTATTGGCACGTACTAGGCTGGTTCTTCTCAAACTCGAACCCACTAAACAAAAATATTTGCCCAATCCATTTTCAATGGTATCTAAACCTTGAGCACATTAGTTCATGTGGAAGTCCCACTCAAATCCAACCCCTCACTCACATATTCATCGTCTATGAACTTAGGTTCATAAATAGTATTATTCCAACACAACCTACCAGTAATATCTCAGCCTTCGAGGTCGTACACTGCACCACAAACTCCCGGTGATAACTAGCATTCCAAGTTCGTATCCAGCACCACACACCACTAGTGAAACTCGTCCTCAAAAGTCGTACACTGCACCACACCCCTGATCCCATAGTGACAGCTCGCCTTCAAGGTCGTACTCTACACCAAAAATAACTTGTCCTATAAGGTCGAACTCTACATTGCACTTCACCAGTGGTAACTCGTCCTCCAAGATCGTACTCTGCACCACAAATATTTTAGCCTACAATGACCTCCCATTTCGTCAGGAACGTCTGAATCCTGATAACTCGTGACGCTGGAAAACTCAGGCGACGTCTCCCGTCAGCTTGCCTCGACGCTTCCACATCTGACCTGAAAACTTCACATGCAGGATTTTTTCGTCCCCTCGTGCAGAGGCAGAAAAATGCTATTTTTTTCTTTGGGGAGGGGAAGGGGAGGTTTCAGAAAGGCGTTATAAGATAATCCGAATCCTGTATTTATAATAGTTTGGCGGCAGCGTTTTGCAACCCTGATATTGTTTGCCTGGACACAAGAGTTAAAAGATACCTGTGCTTTTATCACAAAAGATGTAGACTCACACACACAAACACACACACACACACACACACACACACACACACACACACACACACACACACACACACACACACACACACACACACACACACACACACTCACACACACACACACACACACACACACACACACACACACACACACACACACACACACGTCAACTTGACGTCAACCTGACGACACAGGAGAACGGGAGAAATAGGGAGGACATGATAACGACATACAAAATACTGAGAGGAATTGACAAGGTGGACAAAGACAGGATGTTCCAGAGATGGGACACAGCAACAAGGGAACACAGTTGGAAGTTGAAGACACAGATGAATCACAGGGATGTTAGGAAGTATTTTTTCAGTCACAGAGTAGTCAGGAAGTGGAATAGTTTGGGAAGCGATGTAGTGGAGGCAGGATCCGTATGATAAAGCTCACGGTTCAGGGAGAGTGACCTAGTAGCGACCAGTGAAGAGGCGGGACCAGGAGCTTGGACTCGACCCCTGCAACCTCAACTATGTGAGTACAACTAGGGGAGTATACACACACACACACACACACACACACACACACACACACACACACTCATGGAGCAGGGAGAGAGAAGACCCAGTAGCAACCGGTGAAGAGGCGGGGCCAGGAGCTAAGACTCGACCCATGCAACCACAAATAGGTGAGTACAAATAGGTGAGTACACACACACACACGGGAAGAGTGACCGAGTAGCGGCCAGTGAAGAGGCGTGAGCGTGTTAGATAGGAGTGAATGGAGACAAATGGTATTTGGGACCTGACGAGCTGTTGGAGTGTGAGCAGGGTAATATTTAGTGAAGGAATTCAGGGAAGCCGGTTATTTTATATAACCGGACTTGAATCCTGGAAATAGGAAGTACAATGCCTGCACTCTAAAGGAAGGGTTTGGGATATTGGCAGTTTGGAGGGATATATTGTGTTTTTTTATACGTATATACTTATAAACTGTTGTATTCTGGGCACCTCTGCAAAAACATTGATTATGTGTGATTGAGGCGAAAGTGTTGAATGATGAAGAAAGTATTTTCTTTTTGTGGATTTTCTTTCTTTTTGAGTCACCCTGCCTCGGTGGGAGACGGCCGACTTGTTGAATATATATATATTCATATATATATATATATATATATATATATATATATATATATATATATATATATATATATATATATATATATATATATATATATATATATATATATATATATATATATATTCATATACCAAACTGCGGCACACCAGGACTCGACCCTACGAACGTTGTACCGCCTCGTGAGACAACACAACGTACGTATCACGTTTACTACTCAGCCACCGATCCAACAAGAACCAAGCACACAGCACAGACATATGTGTTTTACCTTGATCCGAGGACATTCGAGGCAGTGGTATCTCAAGGATCAATTTCAGCCTCCTCCTGTTTGAATGCACGCCTCAACAAGCAGTCTACATAGCAATGAGATCACTAAACAAGTGATTTTAATTCATTTACAAAACTGCGGCTGGCCAGGACTCGACCCTACGAACGTTGTACCGCCTCGTGAGACAACGTACGAATCACCTTTACCACTCAACCACTCAGGCACCGATACCACTGCCACGAGTGTCCTGGGACCAAGGTAGAACACATAGCCTTGTGCTGTGTGCTTGCTTCTTGTTGGATCGGTGGCCGAGTGGTAAAGGTGATGCATACGTTGTGTTGTCTCACGAGGCGGTACAACGTTCGTAGGGTCGAGTCCTGGCCAGCCGCAGTTTTGTAAATGAATTAAAATCACTTGTTTCGTGATCTCATTGCTATATATATATATATATATATATATATATATATATATATATATATATATATATATATATATATATATATATATATATATATATATATATATATGTGTGTGTTTGTGTGTGTGTGCGTGTGTGTGTGTGTGTGTGTGTCTGCGTATGTGTGTGTGTGTACTCACCTAGTTGAGGTTGCAGGGGTCGAGTCCAAGCTCCTGGCCCAGCCTCTTCACTGGTCGCTACTAGGTCACTCTCCCTGAACCATGAGCTTTATCGTACCTCTGCTTAAAGCTATGTATGGATCCTGACTCCACTACATCGCTTCCCAAACTATTCCACTTCATGACTACTCTGTGGTTGAAGAAATACTTCCTAACATCCCTTTGATTCATCTGTGTCTTCAACTTCCAACTGTGTCCCCTTGTTACTGTTTCCAGTCTCTGGAACATCCTGTCTTTGTCCACCTTGTCAATTCCTCTCAGTATTTTGTAAGTCGTTATCATGTCCCCCCTATCTCTCCTGTCCTCCAGTGTCGTCAGGTTGATTTCCCTTAACCTCTCCTCATAGGACATACCTCTTAGCTCTGGGACTAGTCTTGTTGCAAACCTTTGCACTTTCTCTAGTTTCTTTACATGCTTGGCTAGGTGTGGGTTCCAAACTGGTGCCGCATACTCCAGTATGTGTGTGTGTGTGTGTGTGTGTGTGTGTGTGTGTGTGTGTGTGTGTGTGTGTGTGTGTGTGTGTATGTATGTGTGTGTGTGTGTGTGTGTGTGTGTGTGTGTGTGTGTGTGTGTATGGACCTTTACAACATATCTTTTTTCCTTCTCTTTTGTTGACAATTCTCTTATTGGATTCAGAAACATGATTATATAAATGTACAGCATCAAGCGTTCATCCCATGTGGATCATTCAGTGTTAGGAAATACTGGAAGCTGGATCCTCCATCAGCTAATAGCGACCCGATACCTCTTCAGTCAGGCTGTTTGTTGTTGGCTCAAGAAGGAAAGAATGATAACCACATACAAGAGTATAGAACAAAGACGTAGAAAATTGATAGTGATGATTTTTTTTTAATTCCGCAAATAGGGAGAACAAGACGCCACAGCTGAAAACTGTATAAAAAAAAAAGAGGAACAGAAGGGATACCAGAAAATTTTTGAGCAAGGATAGAGTGGTTAAACATAGCGTTGGGATTGGAATATGTATTTAGCAGAAGTTTAAAGCATAAATGATTATGGACCGCCACTATCTCTCTCTCTCTCTCTCTCTCTCTCTCTCTCTCTCTCTCTCTCTCTCTCTCTCTCTCTCTCTCTCTCTCTCTCTCTCTCTCTCTCTCTCTTTCTCTCTTTCTTTCCCTCTCTCTCATACACACAACTTCATCAATTCACTTAGTTTGATTAGATTTTTACCGACTTGGAGATAATTTTTCTCCGCCAGGAAGAATTTAAAATTAGAGCAAGAAAATTTTCCGAATAGAAAGAAAAATTTAAGTGGTTGGCGAATATGTTGGTGATGATGGTTTGGTGATGGTGATAATGATGGTGATTACTGTGGTAATTGTGGTGATAATGGTGGTGATCACTGTGGTAGTTGTGGTGATAATGGTGGTGATTACTGTGGTAGTTGTGGTGATAATGGTGGTGATTGCTGTGGTAGTTGTGGTGATGGTTTTTGTGTAACCGGGGTGGCAATTGTGGTGATGATGGTGGTGGTGTAACTCTGGCGGTAATTGTGGTAGGGTGGTAATTTCGTTAGTGGTAGTAATTGTGGTAGTGGTAGTAATTGTGGTAGTGGTGATAATTGTGGTAGTGATGGTAACTGCGGTGGTGATAGTAACAGTAGTGGTAAAGGTACCAATGTTAATGGTGTAGTAATGGCAAGGAGTGGTAGTGGTGGTAAAGTTGTGGTACAGAGGTGCTGTTGAAATCATACCTCTGTTTATCTGCGATAGTACTGTAGTGAAGATGATAGCGGAATATGTATGTGAGAGTGAGACTAGAGACTAGCAATACAAACACAGCAACCAACGAACCTCCGCTTCTCCTGCGCTGGACTCACACGCACGAGTTCAGCGTACGGAGGATCGAGTTTCGATCACTTCAGTTAAACAACCCAGGCGGGTTTAGTGGTGTTTCATATCGACAAGCATAACAGTCACCTCAGTCACCAGGCCCTCTCAGTCTTCTATTTCCAATCTTTGACTCAGACTACACAGTCCAACCTTTTGATTATTATTATTGTTTTTGTTGCTCTTGTTCTTGTTGTTGCTCTTTTTAATTTTACTATTATTGTTATTGTTCTTAGCACTGTTGCTGTTGTTGTTATTTTTATTATTAATATTATTGTTGTTATTTAAATAGGAAATCGCATGGGAATAGAAGAAGCTGTTGGTAAACAGGCTTCATATAGGAAAGAAGAGGGCATCTCCAATTCCTTGGATCAAGATCAATTCACCACCATGAAGGCACTCTTGCCTTCAGTGGAGAATGTACTAGGGAATGTACAAAGCCTTTTTATTTTAAAACTCTGAAAACACCAGTGGTTTATTATTTTAGTCACTGTCATGGCGCTAAACCTCCTGTCAGTTATTTTGTCATCCAGTCTGTCTGCCTGTCTGTCTGCCTGTCTGTCTGCCTGTCTGTCTGCCTGTCTGTCTGCCTGTCTGTCTGCCTGTCTGTCTGCCTGTCTGTCTTTCTGTTTGTTGTTCTCTTAAAAACTGTTAGGCGTTGTGAGTTGCTGCCATTGTCTTCCTACTTGTAGTGTGTTGACACAGCAAAGAAATATTCAAAATTTTACGATGAATTTGTCATAGAATTTTTTTTCAGGTCAAAAATTTTGAGCATAAGCTGACACCTTCATCTTTACACAGACAGACAGACAGACAGACAGACAGACAGACAGACACACACACACACACACACACACACACACACACACACACACACACACACACACACACACACACAGGAGGACAGGAGGGTCAGGGGAGACATGATAACGATATACCAAATACTGCGTGGAATAAATAAGGTGGACAGAGACAGGATGTTCCAGAGAGGGGACACAGAAACAAGGGGTCACAGTTGGAAGCTGAAGACTCAGACAAGTCACACGGATGTTAGGAAGTATATCTTTAGTCAAAGAGTCGTCAGGAAATGGAATAGTCTAGCAAGTGATGTAGTGGAGGCAGGAACCATACATAACTTTAAGACGAGGTATGACAAAGCTCAGGGAGCAGAGAGAGAGAGAGAGAGAGAGAGAGAGAGAGAGAGAGAGAGGACCTAGTAGCGATCAGTGAAGAGGCGGGGCCAGGAACTGAGTCTCGACCCCTGCAACCACAATTAGGTGAATACAATTAGGTGAGTACATGTGCAGCATCTGGATATCTTAAATTTGTAGATATTTCGCTAGATGTTGCACATGTGTCTAATTCTTCATCATATCGGTAATGTATACCATTCACTTATATCTTGATATGTCTGCACTGAGAGGTAAGGCACAGGAAGGATATATGACTCAGCTATATACAAGTATATACACTCAACCCGAAAACGTCCATACTTAGGATTCAAGCATTCTTTATTAGAGAACATGTGAAGAGCAGTCTTAATAACCCTCATGTGTAGACAGGCTTTAAACCCAATAAATCACTCAACCAGTTTCCCAGGTATCAATAAATGATCAACACTCAAAGATTAAAAAATGTGTTAACAAGAAAGGAGTAACACACATGGGTGTTTACAGAATCTTTGAAGTTGAAGTCTTATGTGGCCACTAGGTGAAGCCGGGCCTGAACTGGTAACCTCTGCAATCACCAGTCGATGGACGGATCACCAGTAGGTAGTCATATTACCAGGAAATGGATAAATCACCAGTAGAGGAACAAATCACTAGAAAGAAACATATCACTAGCAGTGGAATAAATCATCAGTAGAAAAATGACTACCTACCTGGTCTACCTGGAGAAAGTTCCGGGGGTCAACGCCCTCGCGGCCTGTTCCATGACCAGGCCCCAAGGTGGATCAGGGCGTGATCAACCAGGATGATACCACTGGCTACACGCAGTCCAACGTACGGACCACAGCGCAGCGGGGTCAGGTACTGATTTTTAGGTATCTGTCCAGTTCCATTTTGAAAACAGATAGGGTTCTATTGGTAATCCCCTTTATGGATGATGGGAGACTATTGAACAGCTTTGGGCCCCTGACCCTTACTGAGTTTCTCATTGTGCTCACGGCACCCTTGCTTTTTGTTGTGGGGGGGGGGGGGAATCTTGCACCGTCTGCTGACTCTTTTGTTATCATAGGGAGTGATTTTAGTGTGGAGATTTGGAACCAGTCTCTTTAGGATTTTCCAGGTGTAAATTATGATGTACCTTTCTCGCTTGCACTCTAAGGAGTGCAGTTCAAGGGACTACAAACGTTCCCAGTAACTGAGGTGTGTAGTGAAGATCCTCTGTAAATTCTCCAGATCCGCAATTTTGCCTATAAAGAAACAAATTACCTTGAGAAAAATCACTAGAAGATAAAAATCACCAGAAGAGGAAATAAATGAGTTGAGAAACGTTTATTAAGCTTGGAAAAAGCTAGACAGCTTAATAATAAAAAGTACTTTCAAGAGGGAAAGAGCTTTGTAAAAACAAGTACCTTTGAAAAGACAGAGATCTTAGTAATAGAAAATACTTTCAAAAAATTTGCTTTTTTGTTTTCTCTGTGACGAGCCTTTTTGCCCAGTACTGAGCTACGAAGGGCAAATTAATTTTCAGATTTCTTCAGATGCAAATACGTTCGTTCTACGTTCCTTATTTTTACTGATTGCCTTAAGAAAGTAATTATTTTTCTTTCAGCATCTCTCCTCATCTCTTCCTCCTCCCCATTTACTGCATATATGTCCTTACCGCTACTTCTCCCTCCTCCTCCTCCTCCTCTGCCATTTTCTTTTCACGGTTTACACCTGTTGAGACAGTCATATTTTATCTACTTGTTAACATCTTTTGAACAGTAAGACTCACTCTAATTTAAAAATCCATGAGGGGTGAGAGAGATGAGGGGATAGGAGAACAGTGAAGAGAAGTGGGAGAGGAAGGACTAAAGGAGAGAAAATAATGAACCAATGCTAAACCCAGTAGCAAAGCTGGCGTGTCGTGGCTCAGTTGGAATGCTCTCGCCTCACACACTGAGTGTCCTTGGTTCAGTCCCTGGCATGGGTGGAAATATTGGATGTGTAGGTAGCTGGGTGGTAGTCGACTGCTGTGGGTCGCTTACCGGGGGACAAGACTGAACGACCCCAATGGAAAAAAGACAGACAGTCCTCGATGACGCACTGACTTTCATGGGTGGCTAACCCTCCGGGTTAAAAATCCTAGCAAATTTGATCTTATCTTAACAGCTATGTACTTCGCGCTAAGTAGCTCATGCGAGGTCGGGATTGGGACGGCAGGGCCGAATAGACTTTGAGGGCACCAAGACGACAGTGAACGAGGTACTTTGTTACGCTGTATAAAGATTTATAGTCATGTCTATGGTGGTGGCATAGCAAGGATGTGGAATAATGTGATATAGGACCAAGGTGCTATTGTCGGAGAAGAGAATAACGTCTTTAAAGGTTTTTCCTGCAAAGGGGAGGAAAAATGGCTTAGTTAAGAAGGCTAGGTGTAAAGTGGGATAGGAGCAAGTTTATAAAAGGATTGAAAGAGCTTTAGAATGGGTCGTAATGGCGCCTAATAGTGTCGTCGAGGTAAGTAGTCCAGTTGTTGTGGTATGTCTCAAGTCTGTGTGTCGGTGAGAGCGTTCTAAAAGACGCCAGTCCTGATGTGAAGAAACACGCTCGTGGGGAAGTCCTGGCGCCTCACGTTCGGCGCAACTCTCGACTCTGAATTCGCTGCAGCTTCGGGACGTTAACTTGGGCAATCAGCGAAAGAGCGAGTGATGTATATGTGATGAGGAGGCCGAAGAAAGGCAGTACAGAGGTTAGGTTTTGTGGAGTGTGTGTACTTTTGATTTTGTTCATGCGACAGATCTTCACTTGACATTCCTCTCTTGGTGGTGATTATAAGTAGCTTGCGGTCAAGGCTGACTCCAAGTACATTGGTGGAAGATGTGCATGGTATAGGTGCTCGTTAGATAATGGTTATGAGTTCGGCAGGACCAGGAAGACCTTATCTGTGGTGAAAATATGTTAACTTAGACTTACTGGCATCAGTTTTAATGCGACACTGGAGCTCCCATGCGCAATCCTGTCCACCTCGGATTGTGTTCTGTGTGCAAGGATCAAGTGTTTTCGTGCGCTGCGAGTTGTGCAATGTCATCTACATATTCGATGGCTATAGTGTCTAGAAAACGTATGGTTCTAATATGTTGTGAGAGTAGGGAAGAGTACAGAGCCTTGTGGGATTCCTTCGTGGAGGGTCAAGAAATCTGAGAAGCAGGTTCTGATTTTTATCCTCATCGTACGACCATCAAGGAAGTTTCAAAGCTTTTTGTTATGTTTGGTACAAAAATCGAAAGAACTGCCTAGCTTGTAGTTAAGGCCGTGGTGCCAGGCCATGTCGAGAGCCATCTCCACGTCCTTTGGTATATTAGTGGAAAAATTAACATTAATCTCTTACTTAAATAATGGCTACAGTGAAGTTATATAATAATAATAATAATAATAATATTAATAATAATAATAACAATAATAATAATAATAATAATAATAATAATAATAATAATAATAATAATAATATTAATAATAATAATAATAATAATAATAATAATAATAATAATAATAATAATAATAATAATAATAATAATAATAATATTATTATTATTATTATTATTATTATTATTATTATTATTATTATTATTATTATTATCAATTAATTAATAAAAATAATTATAATATTAATATTACTATTAACTCTCTAAATGAAATTTGATTCAAATCCACGACAAAGTTTTACTAAACCTAGTAGTTCTCGCTTTAGCCAACTGAGTATCTGTGTGCAGCGGCCGTGACTATAGTGGCATCACGACAATAAATGTTCGGCACTTCACGATAAAAGGGGGATGGGTTTACCGTGATACAGATGTAGAATCATGATCAGAGGAACTGAGGCTGCTTTTCCCCGTCGTCAGATCAAAACTGAATACTTCCCTTTCCCTGCAGGTTTAATGCTCACCTGAGAATATAACAATTGCAGCAATAATAAATATTTCAAGTTCTTTATTACAATGGAAAAAAAAATATTGCTACATGAAAATTCCAAATTTTATGGCATTCATTTCTGTAAATTTCATCGCTACAAGCTGAGTGAAAACTGCAGGTTATATATCACCATTACAACGAATGATGTAAATTATTTGCAATCACGACAACGAATGTTGCAAGAGGTTACACGATACAGACAGAACAGTAGTAGACAGATTAAATCAGACCATACAAAAATTTATATCTTATTTATGTCTAATAAGAGCACTAAGCTGCAACAGGAAACTGGTCTGGGGTCGTTTCTCACAGTGTAATCTGATCCAATCTTTCTAAACCGTGTGATATGTTTCTGCCGACTGAATTTCGAAGTTAAAACGGAAAATCTAGTGGAAATTACCAGTGAAGAATATTATCCTGGGATGAATCTGTTAGTAAACAGCTATTGTAGTTGATGATGCTACCCTGGATCAGTCACTATCCACAGAGCGAAACCATCAGCAAATAACCATTATCCAAGGGTGAACAAACATTTTCTAGGGAAGAAACTACTCGTGAACACAATTATGCTAAGATGCTGCTAAGATGCTACTAAGATGCTACTAAGATGCTGCTAAGATGCTGCTAAGATGCTGCTACCCACGAACAGCCATCAGGGGAAAAATTTCCTTGTAAAATAACTATAGTGAAAAGAAGATTATCATTCAGGTATCATCCCAGAATCAATCTGCCATTTAAGCTTCAGGTATGATAAAAGGGTTTGTTATTTCCTTTTCTCATCACTAATATTAACATATATATATATATATATATATATATATATATATATATATATATATATATATATATATATATATATATATATATATATATATATATATATATAATACTAATGTACAAATGGTTATAATCATAACTATAATTTTTCAAGGGGTGGACCGGTAAGCCAGCGGAAGGCCTCGGTCAGATGACCAAAAGCTCCAGGGGCGGGTCATCATATGACTAAGACCCGTGTCAGGACACTTGTCCTGGCGAATATTATACATACTAAATGTATAACAACACTGCGCTAGCCAAGGATTCGAACCCATGTTGTACTGACCTGCCTCGTGGTAAGCGAGAACCACAGGACCACCCAACCCTACAAGAATGGCGCAGCCAGCACACAGCTAGCTGTTGGGCCTCCATCCGAGGGCATACGGAGGTGTGGGAGCTTCTTGGGTGGTCCTGTGGTTTAAAGCGTCATGTGGTTCTCGCTTACCATGAGGCAGGCCAGTACAACATGGGTTCGAATCCTTGGCTAGCGCATTGTTGTTATTGATCAATACCACTCGTTCGTGGTTACAATAATATACTAGATGCATATAAATTTTCGTAATTTTTAAAGGGATGGAAGGGTAAGCCATCGGAAGGCCTCAGTTAAATTACCAAATACTTCAGTGGCGAGTCATTATATTGCCAGAACCCGTGCCAGGTGACACTTGCCATGTTTCCTGACGAATCTTACCCATCACAGAATATATACACCAAACGGTGTATTTCTGTCAGCATATATATGCTGAGAATTTATTTTAATCCCTCTTTTAGGACTTAAATTATTCTCGTCTGGTGGTGAAAAGGTTACTTGTGACCTTAATGAGAACAGCGTAGTCGACAGGCTTGAATACACCTTTCCTCAAAACGCCAGGACATGATTTTAAGCAAATTTCCCGATTTTCATAATTTCTAACGTTAGTTACTTTAGGCTTGGATTAATTATCATCAGTAAAAAAATTTTTAACCAATTATAACATACATGATACATGCGTTAATAATGCATAAAAGCGAGAGAGACTTTTTGAAGAGTGAGCAGAAAAATCGAGACCCACCCAGCATGCAATGCAATAGATGGTCAGGTAATTAAATTTTCATTCCAGTGTCACAGTCACACATTACAATGTCACAGTTATACGTTCCAGTGTCAGAATCACACATTGCATTGGCAGTCACACATTTTATTGTCACAGTTATATGTTCCATTGTCACTGTCACACATTCCACTATCACCATCACACATTCTAGTCACACTTGCCGGATCATCACATGAAGAAGACCCCGGCCAGGACCCTTCCTAGCATACCTATATGAACATTAACAT
>NC_091292.1:85785005-85797505 GCF_038502225.1 Cherax quadricarinatus | reverse complement strand
TCTCTCTCTCTCTCTCTCTCTCTCTCTCTCTCTCTCTCTCTCTCTCTCTCTCTCTCTCTCTCTCGCATACACACATTTTCGGGTATTCTCTTTACCTCCCATCCTGACCTGTCTTCTGATACTCTTATCAGTTCACCTGTCTGTCCATTTTCTTCCCCTTTTGTGGATTAGTCGTGAACTGTGTTAATATGACTTATACATAACCCGTCTTTGCATTTACTTGTCCACTTGATTTTAACATAATCAACCAGGCGGCGAAATTACATTCTTCGTAACGTACGCAAAACTAGACAAAAAAAAATTCCAATTAATCCCCAGTATAAAACTTGGTATTGTCTACGTTTTTTTTCCAGGAAAAAGTTCTGACGTTTCTGGAAATCCATTTTTGACAATAATAACGCAGTCGCCCTTCCGACTGCACGCTCTGTAACGTTCACATTAAAATGAAGATACATTATTTTTTTTTTTAGTTTTACAGCGAGAATGTAACATGACATTAACTTCCCGTTAGAGATGTCTGACGGAGACGTAAATAATAGCCCTCTGTGATGAAGTTATTTCTTTTAGGGAGGGGGAAAAAGGGGACTCTTTAGTATAACATACATGTCAGATGGAGAATAAGTTACAGTTGTGTTGCTGGAACAGTTCGCTAGAGAGCTTGAAATTGGAGACGAGATCGCATGACGTTTCGCTCCGTCAGGGGCGATAGGGCGACGTTGTAGTAGCACAGGGACTGGCCGAAACATTAACTATTTTGATGCCCGATTTGGTGTTCAGCTGGGAATAAAACTGTGTTTTTTGTTAGTAATGTAAAGTCGTGATAAATACTACTTGGATGCCACTTGGATATCACATGGATGTTTCCTTGATGCTACCTGGATGCCACCTGGATGCCTCCTGGGTGCCAACTGGATGCTACCTGGATGCCACCTGGATGCCACCTAGATGCCTCCTGGGTGCCATCTGGATGCTACCTGCATGCCACCTGGATGCCACCTGGATGCCACCTGGTTCCTACCTGGATGCCACCTGGTTGCCACTTGGATGCGACCTGGATGCCACCTGGATGCCACCTGGTTCCTACCTGGATTCCACCTGGTTGCCACTTGGATGCCACCTGGATGCTACCTGGATATCACTTGGATGCCACATGGATGTCACCTGGATGCCACTTAGATACCACTTTGATATGGTCTAACCCAGTAGATTACAACAAACAATTTTCCCCCCTGATGCAGGTTACATGTTAATCCACGCGGCTAATCCACATGGGTTATGAGTTAGACCATGAGTTAATCAACATGGATCATTGATTAATCCATGAGGTTAAAAATGTAATTACTGCCATGGAAAATACACGCAAAGAATTACATTGCCATAGGCATTGAAATATATATATATATATATATATATATATATATATATATATATATATATATATATATATATATATATATATATATATATATATATATATATATATATTCACGCGTGCAAATATATATACGATATCGCTAATAAAAGGCATTTAACGTGTGTGGTGGAGGTATATCCAAGAACAGGGAGATCTATTTCCAAACGTAGAATAGAGAATTGGAATATCCAGCGCTGTCAAACTGGGAATACGGAATTAGAATATCCGATCCTATCTAAATACACCGACATAATTCACTAATGCGCATAATTGGAAACCCAGGGCAGCAGTGCGCGAGTCATTTAATGTATTATGATGTGTAGATTCTACGCGGGTGCAGATTAAGCTTATCTGTTGTACTGGAATGTTGTGTGTTTGTGTGTGTTGTGTGTGTGTGTGTGTGTGTGTGTGTGTGTGTGTGTGTGTGTGTGTGTGTGTGTGTGTGTGTGTGTGTGTGTGTGTGTGTGTGTGTGTGTGTGTATGCGCCATTTTATTAAAAATGCCATGCTTAAAAACTTCGTTTGCAGCTATTAAAAAAAATCCACATTGTGAATGAAATCTCACGGGAAAAAAACACCCGTTGCGCTGCTTTCATTGGCTGTCCTCACATCTCTTCCGCGTTCAAAAATGCATTTAGTTAGAATTTCTTGCCGTTTCCCCTCACAGAGAGACTGCCCGGACATTGTTTACATGGGACGATATACACGCCTTTGTCCAGGTTGTCCTGGGTATTTCATATTTTTAACTATTATTCTCTTGACAGTGTTCTTGTGTTGACAACCTTAAACAGTGTCCAGACGCCGTGATTGATTCTTTACCCATTCTCTTGACAGTGTTCTTGTGTTGACAACCTTAATCAGTGTCCAGACGCCGTGATTGATTTTACCCATTCTCTTGACAGTGTCAGTGTGTTCACAACCTTAATCAGTGTCTGGACGCCGTGACTGATTCTTTACTCCATTCTCTGGACGCACTTCGCAATGGCTAGAGTTTTAAATACGGGATGATGGACTGAAAAATAAATATAGGAGGATAGTACTTCCGAAATGAAGTGGAAACATGCACTTATTCAACTTCTGCCATCAACCTCAATGTGAATCTGTGACATGATCTAGCTGGTGTACAATTTGTGACATGATCTACCTAACCTAACCTAATCTAGCTGGTGTACAATTTGTGACAACATTTAGCTAGTGTACAATTTGTGACATCATCTAGCTGGTGTACAGTATGTAACATGATCCAACTGATATACAATCTACATGGTCTACGGATTGAATTTTTCATCACAGCGTTTACTAATGACTGTGTGAACTATAATAATAATAATAATAATAATAATAATAATAATAATAATAATAATAATAATAATAATAATAATAATAATATTGGTATTATTATTATCATTATTGTCATTGAAGGGTATTGACTACACGAGAGACATTAAGGCTACATATCACTTGTACAACACCATCAAAGAATGATTTAATCCCTTCTAAAATAAGGAATAACCTTAACTCCGACTTATTCACGGACATGTATACACTTGGCAGTAAACGTATTCCCTCAGCTAGTACGGAAAGCAAACACATTCAACCTAGAGAGTTACAGCATATCCAAACAGACTATACATACAGAATTATAATATTAAGATTCCTGTCGGGACTCTGCGCTGAAGAATACTAAACTGAAAAGGAACATAACTATACAAGAATGTTTAAATTAACCATACAGAAAATTCGTTCTTAAGTATGTATCGAGAGACTTCCGTTGTCTAGATCATTAAATTAAATGTTATGAGAAGAGATTGTAATCTATATGACGAGTTGGTAACATCTAAGATGCAATTGTTTGCTTAATAGAGCTTGAAAAGACCCATTGTGAGTTATGTTAATGCTCTTCTTTGCTCCATTGCTCACAGGCTGAACTGCTGTGAACAATAAACTATCCACACACACGGGATGAGCTGCGGGTGCTCGCACGCACACACACACACACGCAGATTAGTGCAAAAACTGGAGGACCAGGCAGGGATAACAGGGAAGGCACTACAATGGATCAGAGAATACTTGTCAGGAAGACAACAGCGAGTCATGGTACGTGGCGAGGTGTCAGAGTGGGCACCTGTGATCAGCGGGATCCCACAGGGGTCAGTCCTAGGACCAGTGCTGTTTCTGGTATTTGTGAACGACATGACGGAAGGAATAGACTCCAAAGTGTCCCTGTTTGCAGATGACGTGAAGTTGATGAGAAGAATTCATTCGATCGAAGACCAGGCAGAACTACAAAGGGATTTGGTCAGGCTGCAGACCTGGACCAACAATTGGCTCCTGGAGTTCAACCCCACCAAGTGCAAAGTCATGAAGATTGGGGAAGGGCAAAGAAGACCGCAGACGGAATACAGTCTAGGGGGCCAGAGACTACAAACATCACTCAAGGAAAAAAATCTTGGGGTGAGTATAACCCCAGGCACATCTCCTGAAGCGCACATCAACCAAATAACTGTTGCAGCATATGGGCGCCTAGCAAACCTCAGAACAACATTCCGACATCTTAATAAAGAATCGTTCAGGACCCTGTACACCGTGTACGTTAGGCCCATATTGGAGCATGCCGCACCAGTCTAGAACCCACACCTAGCCAAGCACGTAAAGAAACAAGAGAAAGTGCAAAGGTTTGCAACAAAACTAGTCCCAGAGCTAAGAGGTATGTCCCACGAGGAGAGGTTAAGGGAAATCAACCTGACGACACTGGAGGACAGGGGAGATAGGGGGGACATGATAACGACATACAAAATACTGAGAGGAATTGACAAGGTGGACAAAGACAGGATGTTTCAGAGACTGGACACAGCAACAAGGGGACATAGTTGGAAGCTGAAGACACAGATGAATCACAGGGAAGTTAGGAAGTATTTCTTCAGCCACAGAGTAGTCAGGAAGTGGAATAGTTTAGGAAACGATGTAATGGAGGCAGGATCCATACATAGCTTTAAGCAGAGGTATGATAAAGCTCATGGTTCAGGGAGAGTGACCTAGTAGCGACCAGTGAAGAGGCGGGGCCAGGAGCTTAGACTCGGCCCCTGCAACCTCAACTAGGTGAGTACAACTAGGTGAGTACATACACACACACACACACATACTCACACACACACACACATATATATATATATATATATATATATATATATATATATATATATATATATATATATATATATATATATATATACACACACATACACACATGCAAGCACGCATGTACAACAGGCCTAGTGTCTAATCGACATGTGCCCAGGACAAAATGGTAACTAACTGCACAAATGTAATTCTTTGTTTCTGCTCTTCATTAAGCTATGCTTATTCAGACTGTTTACATTTAGTGGGATAACACAGGCAGTAGTGCGGGAAAATGAGTGTGTGTATGTGTGTGTGTGTGTGTGTGTGTGTGTGTGTGTGTGTGTGTGTGTGTGTGTGTCTTTGTGTGTGTGTGTGTGTTTGTGTGTGTGTGTGGTTGATTGAATGACACACCAGATGGGATCTCGTCGGATGCAACCATGTTTGCTGATGATGTAAAAGTTATGAGGAAAATGAAACATCACGAAGACAACAAAAGAAAACAAAATAGCTACAGAATCATCTTGACAACTGCAGGACAAGTCATGACGCTGACAGCAGTAAGAAGAACGTACACCTTGGGGAGACTATAGTGTCTAGTATATTCCGTGGTGTAGAAAAAAACACTTATGTACAGTGCAGGACATTCTTTAGAGGAAACGTTTCGCCACGAGTGACGAAATGTTCCCTCTAATAAATATCCTGAACTGTACATAAGTGTCTTTTTCCACTGTTTATATTGCACGGAGACACAGTATTGTTCTCGCAGAGCTCCATCAAGTAATGGAGACACAGTATTGTTCTCGTTGAGCTCCATCAAGTAACGGAGGCATAGTATTGTTCTCGCAGAGCTCCATCAAGCAACGGAGACACAGTGTTGTTCTCGCAGAGCTCCATCAAGTAACGGAGGCACAGTATTGTTCTCGCAGAGCTCCATCAAGCAACGGAGAAACAGTATTGTTCTCGTTGAGCTCCATGAAGTAACGGAGACACAGCATTGTTCTCGTTCAGCTCCATCAAGTAACGGAGACACAGTGATGTACTCGCAGAGCTCCATCAACTAACGGAGACACAGTATTGTTCTCGCAGAGCTCCAACAAGTAACGGAGACACAGTGTTGTTTTTGCAGCGTTCCATCAAGTAACGGAGACACAGTAATGTTCTCGTTGAGCTCCATCAAGTAAGGAGACACAGTATTGTTCTCCCAGAGCTCCATCAAGTAACGGAGACACAGTATTGTTCTCGCAGAGCTCCATCAAGTAACGGAGACACAGTATTGTTCTCCCAGAGCTCCATCAAGTAACGGAGACACAGTATTGTTCTCGAAGAGCTCAATCAAGTAAAGGAGGCACAGTATTGTTCTCGCAGAGCTCCATCAAGTAACGGAGGCACAGTATTGTTCTCGCAGCGTTCCATCAAGTAACGGAGGCACGGTGTTCTTTTCGCAGAGCTCCATCAAGTAACGGAGACACAGTATTGTTCTCGCAGAGCTCCATCAAGTAACGGAGACACAGTACTGTTCTCGCAGATCTCCATCAAGTAACGGAGGCACAGTATTGTTCTCACAGTGCTCCATCAAGTAACGGAGGCACAGTATTGTTCTCGTTGAGCTCCATCAATAACGGAGGCAAAGTATTGTTCTCGCAGAGCTCCATAAAGTAACGGAGGCACAGTATTGTCCTCGCAGAGCTTCATCAAGTAACGGAGACACAGTATTGTTCTCGCAGAGCTCCATCAAGTAACGGAGACACAGTATTGTTCTCGCAGAGCTCCATCAAGTAACGGAGGCACAGTATTGTTCTCGCAGAGCTCCATCAAGTAACGGAGACACAGTATTGTTCTCGCAGAGCTCCATCAAATAACGGAGACACAGTATTGTTCTCGCAGAGCTCCATCAAGCAACGGAGACACAGTGTTGTTCTCGCAGAGCTCCATCAAGTAACGGAGACACAGTATTGTTCTCGCAGAGCACCATCAAGTAACGGAGACACAGTATTGTTCTCACAGAGCACCATCAAGTAACGGAGACACAGTGTTGTTCTCGCAGAGCACCATCAAGTAACGGAGACTGAGTGCTGTTCTCGAAGAGCTCCATCAAGTAACGGAGACACAGTATTGTTCTCACAGAGCACCATCAAGTAACGGAGACACAGTGTTGTTCTCGCAGAGCTCCATCAAGTAACGGAGACACAGTATTGTTCTCACAGAGCACCATCAAGTAACGGAGACACAGTATTGTTCTCGCAGAGCTCCATCAAGTAACGGAGACACAGTATTGTTCTCACAGAGCACCATCAAGTAACGGAGACACAGTGTTGTTCTCGCAGAGCACCATCAAGTAACGGAGACACAGTATTGTTCTCACACAGCACCATCAAGTAACGGAGACACAGTGTTGTTCTCGCAGAGCTCCATCAAGTAACGGAGACAGTATTGTTCTCACAGAGCACCATCAAGTAACGGAGACACAGTGTTGTTCTCGCAGAGCACCATCAAGTAACGGAGACACAGTATTGTTCTCACAGAGCACCATCAGGTAACGGAGACACAGTATTGTTCTCACAGAGCACCATCAAGTAACGGAGACACAGTGTTGTTCTCGCAGAGCACCATCAAGTAACGGAGACACCGTGTTGTTCTCGCAGAGCTCCATCAAGTAACGGAGACACAGTATTGTTCTCACAGAGCACCATCAAGTAACGGAGACACAGTGTTGTTCTCGCAGAGCTCCATCAAGTAACGGAGACACAGTATTGTTCTCACAGAGCACCATCAAGTAACGGAGACACAGTGTTGTTCTCGCAGAGCACCATCAAGTAACGGAGACACAGTATTGTTCTCGCAGAGCTCCATCAAGTAACGGAGACACAGTATTGTTCTCACAGAGGACCATCAAGTAACGGAGACACAGTGTTGTTCTCGCAGAGCACTATCAAGTAACGGAGACACAGTATTGTTCTCGCAGAGCACCATCAAGTAACAGAGACACAGTATTGTTCTCACAGAGCACCATCAAGTAACGGAGACACAGTATTGTTCTCACAGAGCACCATCAAGTAAGGGAGACACAGTATTGTTCTCACAGAGCACCATCAAGTAACGGAGACACAGTGTTGTTCTCGCAGAGCACCATCAAGTAACGGAGACACAGTATTTTTCTCACAGAGCACCATCAAGTAACGGAGACACAGTATTGTTCTCACAGAGCACCATCAAGTAACGGAGACACAGTATTGTTCTCACAGAGCACCATCCTGTAACGGAGACACAGTATTGTTCTCGCAGAGCACCGTCAAGTAACGGAGACAGTATTGTTCTCACAGAGCACCATCAAGTAACGGAGACACAGTATTGTTCTCGCAGAGCACCATCAGGTAACGGAGACACAGTATTGTTCTCACAGAGCACCATCAAGTAACGGAGACACAGTATTGTTCTCACAGAGCACCATCAAGTAACGGAGACACAGTATTGTTCTCGCAGAGCACCATCAAGTAACGGAGACACAGTATTGTTCTCACAGAGCACCATCAAGTAACGGAGACACAGTATTGTTCTCACAGAGCACCATCAATTAACGGAGACACAGTATTGTTCTCACAGAGTACCATCAAGTAACGGAGACACAGTATTGTTCTCGCAGAGCACCATCGAGTAACGGAGACACAGTATTGTTCTCACAGAGCACCATCAAGTAACGGAGACACAGTATTGTTCTCACAGAGCACCATCCAGTAACGGAGACACAGTATTGTTCTCGCAGAGCATCGTCAAGTAACGGAGACACAGTATTGTTCTCACAGAGCACCAACAAGTAACGGAGACACAGTATTGTTCTCGCAGAGCACCATCAATTAACGGAGACACAGTATTGTTCTCACAGAGCACCATCCAGTAACGGAGACACAGTATTGTTCTCGCAGAGCACCGTCAAGTAACGGAGACACAGTATTGTTCTCACAGAGCACCATCAAGTAACGGAGACACAGTATTGTTCTCGCAGAGCACCATCAAGTAACGGAGACACAGTATTTTTCTCACAGAGCACCATCCAGTAACGGAGACACAGTATTGTTCTCGCAGAGCACCGTCAAGTAACGGAGACACAGTATTGTTCTCACAGAGCACCATCAAGTAACGGAGACACAGTAATGTTCTCGCAAAGCACCATCAAGTAACGGAGACACAGTATTGTTCTCACAGAGCACCATCAAGTAACGGAGACACAGTATTGTTCTCGCAGAGCATTATCAAGTAAGGGAGACACAGTATTGTTCTCACAGATCTCCATCAAGTAACGGAGACACAGTATTGTTCTCACAGAGCACCATCAAGTAACGGAGACACAGTATTGTTCTCGCAGAGCACCATCGAGTAACGGAGACACAGTATTGTTCTCACAGAGCACCATCAAGTAACGGAGACACAGTATTGTTCTCACAGAGCACCATCCAGTAACGGAGACACAGTATTGTTCTCGCAGAGCACCATCAATTAACGGAGACACAGTATTGTTCTCACAGAGCACCAACAAGTAACGGAGACACAGTATTGTTCTCGCAGAGCACCATCAATTAACGGAGACACAGTATTGTTCTCACAGAGCACCAACAAGTAACGGAGACACAGTATTGTTCTCGCAGAGCACCATCAATTAACGGAGACACAGTATTGTTCTCACAGAGCACCATCAAGTAACGGAGACACAGTATTGTTCTCGCAGAGCACCATCAATTAACGGAGACACAGTATTGTTCTCACAGAGCACCAACAAGTAACGGAGACACAGTATTGTTCTCGCAGAGCACCATCAATTAACGGAGACACAGTATTGTTCTCACAGAGCACCATCAAGTAAGGGAGACACAGTGTTGGTGTCACACTCACTCTTCTCCTCGCAACTTTAATATTCCCATTTTTAACACATTTCAGAAATATATAATTTAATTTGCACTCGTGTAAAAGAATATATTTACCCTTTATTAAAATGTTTGTGATTCAAGAATTAAATTTATTACTTCAAGTTTTTTATTGTTTTTGCCGATGTTAGGAACGAGTCGCGGAGATTTTAATGTTTCAAATAATCTGTTGCAGTTTTATTAATATGTCGAAGGAATCGTAGTGATTATCAGAGTTCAAAATACTTGCAAGAACTTTAATAATGTTGCAGGGGAGCTGCAGCGACTTCAGTAATGTTGCAAGGGAGCTGCAGCGACTTCAGTAATGTTGCAGGGGAGCTGCAGCGACTTCAGTAATGTTGCAGGGGAGCTGCAGCGTCTTCAGTAATGTTGCAGGGGAGCTGCAGCGACTTCAGTAATGTTGCAAGGGAGCTGCAACGACTTCAGTAATGTTGCAAGGGAGCTGCAGAGACTTCTGTAATGTTGCAGGGGAGCTGCAGCGACTTCAGTAATGTTGCAGGGGAGCTGCAGCGACTTCAGTAATGTTGCGAGGGAGCTGCAGCGACTTCAGTAATGTTGCAAGGGAGCTGCAGCGACTTCAGTAATGTTGCGAGGGCGCTGCAGCGACTTCAGTAATGTTGCAAGGGAGCTGCAGCGACTTCGGTAATGTTGCAAGGGAGCTGCAGAGACTTCTGTAATGTTGCAGGGGAGCTGCAGCGACTTCAGTAATGTTGCAGGGGAGCTGCAGCGACTTCAGTAATGTTGCAAGGGAGCTGCAACGACTTCAGTAATGTTGCAAGGGAGCTGCAGAGACTTCTGTAATGTTGCAGGGGAGCTGCAGCGACTTCAGTAATGTTGCAGGGGAGCTGCAGCGACTTCAGTAATGTTGCGAGGGAGCTGCAGCGACTTCAGTAATGTTGCAAGGGAGCTGCAGCGACTTCAGTAATGTTGCGAGGGCGCTGCAGCGACTTCAGTAATGTTGCAAGGGAGCTGCAGCGACTTCGGTAATGTTGCAAGGGAGCTGCAGAGACTTCTGTAATGTTGCAGGGGAGCTGCAGCGACTTCAGTAATGTTGCAGGGGAGCTGCAGCGACTTCAGTAATGTTGCAAGGGAGCTGCAACGACTTCAGTAATGTTGCAGGGGCGCTGCAGCGACTTCAGTAATGTTGCAAGGGAGCTGCAGCGACTTCGGTAATGTTGCAAGGGAGCTGCAGAGACTTCTGTAATGTTGCAGGGGAGCTGCAGCGACTTCAGTAATGTTGCAGGGGAGCTGCAGCGACTTCAGTAATGTTGCAAGGGAGCTGCAACGACTTCAGTAATGTTGCAAGGGAGCTGCAGAGACTTCTGTAATGTTGCAGGGGAGCTGCAGCGACTTCAGTAATGTTGCAGGGGAGCTGCAGCGTCTTCAGTAATGTTGCAGGGGAGCTGCAGCGACTTCAGTAATGTTGCAAGGGAGCTGCAGCGACTTCTGTAATGTTGCAGGGGAGCTGCAGCGACTTCAGTAATGTTGCAGGGGAGCTGCAGCGTCTTCAGTAATGTTGCAGGGGAGCTGCAGCGACTTCAGTAATGTTGCAGGGGAGCTGCAGCGACTTCGGTAATGTTAAGCAAAAGCACACAAGTGCGACTGATACGTCATTTTATTGAGGCAACGTTTCGCTTTCCAGGAGTTTTGTCAAGCGAAACGTTAAAATAATATAATGTCACATTAATTGCACTTGTGACCTTTTACTCAACATGTCGGTAATTCTACCAACATTAATACATTCAGTAATTTTGCAGAGAATATACAGCGACTTCAGTAATGTTGCAGGGGAGTTATAACGACTTCAGTAATATTGCAGAGGAGCTGCAGCTATTTTTTTTAAAAGAGCAGTTGAGATTTTTACTTGTGTTTGAGACGACTCAGCAGTGACTTCCATACTTGACGGACGTCTCTCTTCCGTCACCTCTTGACTTTAATGGATAATCTCTTTAGCCTATGCAAATCTTGTATTTCTTTACCATTCTCTCTCAACTTTGCGTGTATATCAACTTTTTCTATCTGTCTCTCTCTGTCTTTTTTTTTTTTTTTTTACACAGGGTTTACAATGTTAGGTTAAGGTTCCTAATTCCATTTACTAGCTAAGAGCTGCTACCTATATCACCTCATTTTTAAGCCTTTTTATTGTTATGAAGCATACACATAGGGAACAGGATGAAATTGGAGCCATCTGTGGGCCAGCAATTTTATTGTTTATCTGACTTTATTTCGTTGAGAGCAGTATGCTGTGCGGACATGTTCCAGACTCAAGTCATCCTAAGAATAAATGATCTCATATGAAGTGATGTTCTGGAGAAGGGTACAGTCAGAGTGAAGTTGCTCCTTGCTGCCCGTCTTGTTATGTAGAAGCTCATTTCTCGCTGTCCTCGGAATGAAGCTAAGTGTGGTACTTTGACAATATTGGTTTTGTATATAACAGTAAGGCCGCCAAATTCCTCATGTTGAAGGCTCTGCTGAAATCACATATCTGTCCAGGCTGGGTCCAGGCGAGAGATGAGGCGTCTTACTCTGTTCTCTACTCTGTCAAGAAGTCACAAATGAGATGGGGGGAATGGGGGTGCAGGCAGATCAAGTAAGTGAAGCATATTCAAGGTGTGACAGTACTTGTGCCTCATACACATTCTTACAACCTCTGGTGTCGAGCAGATGTGAGATACGTTGAAGTGCTGTAAGCTTCCTGGCCGGCTTGTTTGCAAGGTTTAAAACATAGTTCTTCATGGTTAGCTTGAAGTTAAATTTCATCCCAAACTTCATTCCCAGGTACCAACACTCTCCCATTCGTTCTTACCACTGCTCCATCATTAGCATCATGATGCCTAGAGACCATCATCATTTATGTTTCCTCAGGAGCAAATGTAACCTGCAATCGTTTATCCCAAGCTGATATAGCTGTAAGCTGATGATTGATGTAACTTAGAGCAGCTGGCATTTCCTCTCATGGATAAGTAAATGTCAGAGTGCAGTCATCTGCATATGCATTGGGTGGAAAAGGTCATTGGAGTAGACACTCCATGACAATGGCCCAAGCATACT
>NC_091292.1:85730005-85780005 GCF_038502225.1 Cherax quadricarinatus | reverse complement strand
TCCCTGAATCATGAGCTTTATCGTACCTCTGCTTAAAGCTATGTATGGATCCTGCCTCCACTACATCTCTTCCCAATCTATTCCACTTCCTGACTACTCTGTGGCTGAAGAAATACTTCCTAACATCCCTGTGATTCATCTGTGTCTTCAGCTTCCAACTGTGTCCCCTTGTTACTGTGTCCAGTCTCTGGAACATCCTGTCTTTGTCCACCTTGTCAATTCCTCTTAGTATTTTGTAAGTCGTTATCATGTCCCCCTATCTCTCCTGTCCTCCAGTGTCGTCAGGTTGATTTCCCTTAACCTCTCCTCGTAGGACATACCTCTTAGCTCTGGGACTAGTATTGTGGCAAACCTTTGCACTTTCTCTAGTTTCTTTACATGCTTGGATAGTGTATGTGTGTGAGTGTGTGTGTGTGTGTGTGTGTGCGTGTGTATGTGTGTGTGTGTGTGTGTGTGTGTGTGTGTGTGTGTGTGTGTGTGTGTGTGTGTGTGTGTGTGTGTGTGTGTGTGTGCGTGTGTGTGTATGTGTATGTGTGTGTGTGTGTGTGTGTGTGTGTGTCTGTGTGTGTGTGTGTGTGTGTACGTGTATGAGTGCTTATGTGCGTGTGTTAACAAGGTAGTGGCTGAACCTACAGACAGAAGTGACTGGCGGTCATATAATGAAGAAGCTGCACCTGGACGTGTCGTCTCATTTCAAGAAATATCTTTTAATTTGATTGATGCTGAAGCCAGGATGATTGTTCCCAGCTCCTTATATTTGTAATAAAACTAATTATCTTTGAAAAATTGTGTTAGATTTTGTCTCGTTTTTATATTCACGATTTTTTAATTATTTTGATAAGCTTAGTTCTTAATGTCGTTTGTTATATTAACTAATATATTTTTTTATTCTAATTATTCTTAATGTATTTTGTTCATTTTATGCATTCGAAAGATTGTCTTAAAAAAGTTCACATGTGCAAACAATTTAAACTATTAGCCTATGTATACACACACACACACACACACACTCCTGTTTAAGAGAGGTCCCCATACCTCGTTTGTTTATACTTATACCAATGCAAGAAAAGTACCTATGTATGTATACTTTGCTCCTCTGCAGCAGAGCTGCCCACATTTCGTTACGATGGATCTCAAATTTTTGTCTCATCTTGGAGCTGCACCCTGGAGTGAGGTTGTCAAATGTGTCCTCCGACCCCTAGCATCAAGGATACAAAAGTGACAGAAATCTTGGAGAGCTGTTGACACGATGAAGTCTCGAGCACTACCTCACCTCGGGTCAATAATTCAATACTCAGCTACGCGCACTTTGTAATTTTTTTTTTGTCTATTCAGGCATAAAAATAAAATATATATTTTTTTCCAACCTGTCGCAGGGCTCTGAATCTTATCAATACTCGAAAATTGGACGCCTTGGTTTGTTATCGTGTTTTTATTTCCAGTTTTTGGTTTTGTTAAGAAGTGTTCTGACCATGGTTTTGAGACCTTTTTTTTTTTTTTTTTTTTTTTGCCTTTGCTTTATCCGCTGGGTAATTTAATTAGTTCAGTATAGGTACTGTTCATTCTTTATTTTCTTAGCTTGCCCTTGCTAATTATCACGTTAATTTAGCGTCATCTTTCAAACTATTGCATTTCCCTGTTTTCGCTTCCAATCACCTTCCACTCAATTACTGAGCCTCAATAAATCAGTTTAACTGCTAAACCACTGTTCGTGTGTTTAGCTTAACTCACGAAATGTCTTCCATGGTTGTTTATCTGCTTTTAGTAGCTCTTACAAGCTGTTGAAGACTCACGTCTTCTTACTCAGTATTCCAATGGGGAATATCTCTAGGTCTTGCACCGTGTTGAATTATCGCTCATCCTCGCCCAGTATTCCGACATCTTGTGTTGTTCTCTAAAAAATATGGTTGGATATATGTTCATGCTGATTATTTTCAATATTTACAGGTAAATATATTTCATGTCGTAATTCACACTCTTTTTAAAGGTCGCCTTTTACGCCGAACTATCGCCTTCTTGAAGAAAGGGGATCAGTGTTGTCGCCGAAGGCTTCAGCACAAAGCTGGAAGGTTCCTGTATTTGGCTTTAATGTTTCAGCACCAGGATCATAATTTCCAGTGGCGAGGTTTAAAGATCCAGTGCCAGATTATAAGATCCCAGAGCCGGCCTCCAAGATTCTGCCACCAGGCACCAAGGTTTCAGCACCGGCCTCCAAGATTCTACCACCAGGCACCAAGGTTCCAGCACCGGCCTCCAAGATTCTACCACCAGGCACCAAGATTCCAGCACCGGCCTCTAAGAGTCTACCACCAGGCACCAAGGTTCCAGCACCGGCCTCCAAGATTCTAACACCGTTACGTTACGACATCAAAGTCGTAACAAACACCAGGTACCAAGGTTCTAGCACCGGCCTCCAAGGCTCCAGCGACGACCTCAGAGTCATTTCCTCACGCTGTCATGCGTTCAATTTCCTCTGTCTTTATTCAACGTTAATACATCTCTCTTATAATCGGGCCATTAAGTGCAAAAACTTTACTTCATCCATTTCTTTGTTGCTGTATTATGCAGTGAGTGTCTGTCACGTCGAACATTTTCATTTCCATTCCTGTGCAACACGGATTTCATAAAGCTTTTTCAAACAGTTTCATACAGAATATTGAACATTATTATAATGTAAATTATTTTTCCGATTTTTCATGTCTGTTTTGTTCCTTAAATAATCGAATCTTACTCGTGCACAGGAATATTTTTTTTTTTTACAGCAATGAAGATATTGGCAAAAAAAAAAAATCACAAAAATGTAGGAATGTGAAGCCAAAAGAAGCAGAGTTAACAGGGGTTAAAATTTGAGAAATTGATTGATAAAATCAGTTCTTAATATTACTTGATATGGGTAATATTAAATCAGCTCTTCTTACGGGAAATATTAAACCAATTCTTAACTTTGTTTAATAAGAGAAATTTTAAACCAATTCTTAACTTTGTTTAATAAGAGAAATTTTAAACCAGGTCTTAATATTTTTTAAAGAGGTTAATATTAAACCAATTCTAAACAGTTCTTAATAAGGCTAATACAAAATCATTTCTTAATATTCCTGAATTTCAGCGTCTGTTTTTTTTTTTTTCATTTCTGATCCACCTAGTCTAGCCTCCACTCTCCTCACCCCTCCCGAATCCCATACATCTTTCCTCCCAACAATTCCACTCCTATTCTCCCTCCCGCCCTTCCCTCACGCCCTTCCCTCCTCCCCTTCCTCCCGTCGGTGTTCCCGAGAGCAGAATGCATGTTCCCCTTCCAGTATTCAGATAAAATTGCAGGAAAATCTCTGTTAGAAGCTGCCTCTGTTTCTACTTCGTCTCACTTAGGGTGATGACACATTTATGTGTATTGAGTACAGCGCAGCAGTGACCAGAGGGTCTGCGTGCACTCATCAGGGATCGTGCACACACCTCAGGGGTCGTGCACACACACCACAGAGATCGTCACACACACACACACACACACACCTCAGGAGTTGTGCACACAAGCACCTCAGAAGTTGTGCACACACACACCTCAGGGGTCGTGCACACACATCTCATGGGTCGTGCACACATCTCAGGGGTCGTGTACACATCTCAGGGGTCGTGAACTCACACACACCTCAAGGACTGCGTACGCAATTTGAAGACCGTGTGCACACCTCAAGACAGTGTATACACTTCAGGAACTGCGTACACACTCCGGATACCGTGTACACACCACATGTATCGTGCACACACCTCGGGTACCGTGTATGCACCTCAGGAACCGTGTACACACCTCAGCAGTCGTGTACACACCTCAGTAGTCATGTACATACCTCGAGGGATGACCTCGGCCTCCGTTGATACCTTCCTTCCTAACCAATAACATTTTTGAGCACTGCATCCGACAGAACGAAATGGGTTTTGGACTCAATATATTTTAACGTGTAGTTTGACATCTCTCTGCTCGCCCTCGGGAGCTGGCGTTACGAACACTGTGGTAGCGGGAGTGGAGGCAAGCGTAGCGCTTTAAAAAGAATAACTCAGCTTCGGATACCTGTAAGTTATATGTAATCGCTTCCGGAGGTCACAACCTCCGCAGCCCGGTCCAAGACCAAGCTTCTTAGTTTCTGGCTTGATTGATCAGGCTTTCGGTACCCGCGGCCAGCAGCCCGATGTATGCATCACAGCCCGACTGATCAGGAAATGAATGGAGAAAATTGTTGAGTTCTCTCTTGAAGACAGCCATGGGTCTGTTGGTAATCTCCCTTATGCGTGAAGGTAGAGTGTTAAAGAGTCATGGTCCCTTTACACTTACCGAATCCTCTCTCAATATACTCAATCGCTCCTCTGCTTTTTACCAGAGATATTTTTGCACAGTCTGTCAATCTTGTGCTCCTGTAAAGTTTTTTTTGATGTGCAGGTTGGGTATCATTCCTCCCAGAATCTTTCTCGCCAACGTTCTAAGGAGTACAGTTCTAGGGACTTCAAACACTCCCAGTACTTTAGGTGCCTGACGAGTTTACACGAGCTGTGAATGCTCACTGTACATTTTCCAACTCTGTAATTTCGCCTACTTTGAAAGGGGTTGTTAGTACACAGCAATATTCCAGCCTAGAGATAACGACTGACCAGAAATTTGTGATCCTTGACTTAGCATCTCTTGTTTTGAAAATTCTAGTTATTAAACTTATCATTTTCCTTACAGTTGGCATAACAACGTGAGATCTACTGACATTATCACTTTCAAGTCTCATATTAGACTTACGTTCTATTCATTGATTTGAGTTTGTCCTCAGTAAACATCATATTGTTGTTAGCAGTCCACTGGAAGACTAGGTTAATATCAGCTTAGAGGCTCGCTGTGTTTTCAGTGGATGTTACTCTCACACGGAGTCAAGTAACGTTTGTATAAAATGATACAGTGCTAATGTATGTCCCTGTCTATGTCAGATATGAGAATGAGAAAGAGAAGTATGGCGAGTAGTGTGTCTCGAGGAACAGAGCTATTTGTAGCAGCCCTTGATTTCGCTCTGTTTACTATTTACTCTCTTGTTCTGTGAAAAATTACCCCCATGGACACACTGTGTTTGACCTGAGTTTTGCATAAGAAAATAAATATTTTGGATTTTTTCAGTTTCAGTTACGGATTTTGTTCCCTTTGTCTCTCCTGGGTTCTGCAGGACGCATTTAATTTCTGCTCAACATTTTCCTTTTTTCTTAGCCAACTTTGCTTTTCGTTCTTGAGAGAGTCTGCTACCTTTGAGGAACTGTTATTCGTCGTCTTCGCCTGTAGAGGGTTCACCTCTCCCTCTCCAATCTGCACATTCTCATTCTTTTTCATAATGGTGTATGTCTGGAGCATATTTCTAGCTCCGCTACCTGGAGGTTACCTGGAGGTTATTCCGGGGATCAACGCCCCCGCGGCCCGGTCCATGACCAGGCCTCCCGATGGATCAGGGCCTGATCAACTAGGCTGTTACTGCTGGCCGCACGCAGTCCAACGTACGAGCCACAGCCCGGCTGATCCGGCACTGACTTTAGGTATCTGTCCAGCTCTCTCTTGAAGGCAGCCAGGGGTTTATTGGCAATTCCCCTAATGCTTGATGGGAGGCTGTTGAACAGTTTTGGGCCCCGGACACTTATGGTGTTTTCTCTTAGTGTACCAATGGCACCCCTACTTTTTATTGGGGGCATTTTGCATCGCCTGCCCAGTCTTTTGCTTTCGTAGGGAGTGATTTCTGTGTGCAGATTTGGGACCATTCCTTCCAAGATTTTCCAAGTGTAGATTATGATATATCCCTCCCTCCTGCGTTCCAACGAGTACAAGTCAAGTGCTTCCAAGCGTTCCCAGTAGTTAAGGTGCTTGACAGAACTTATACGTGCAGTAAAGGATCTCTGTACACTCTCTAGATCTGCGATTTCACCTGCTTTGAATGGAGATGTTAATGTACAGCAGTATTCCAGCCTAGAGAGAACAAGTGATTTGAAAAGGATCATCATGGGCTTGGCATCTCTCGTTTTGAAAGTTCTCATTATCCATCCTATCATTTTCTTTGCACGTGCGATCGTGGCACTGTTGTGATCCTTGAAAGTGAGATCCTCAGACATTACTACTCCCAGGTCCCTTACATTATTTTTCCGCTCTATTGTATGGCCGGAGTCAGTAGTATACTCTGTTCTAGTTATTATCTCCTCCAGTTTTCCATAACGGAGTAGTTGGAATTTGTCCCCATTGAACATCATATTGTTTACCGTTGCCCACTGGAAAACTTTGTTTATATCTTCTTGGAGGTTAACCGCGTCCTCAGCAGATGACAGCCTCATGCAGATCCTAGTATCATCCGCAAAGGATGATACGGTGCTGTGGTGTATATCTCTGTTTATGTCTGATATGAGGATAAGGAATAAGATGGGGGCGAGTACTGTGCCTTGTGGAACAGAGCTCTTCACTATGGCAGCCTCCGATTTAACTCTGTTGACCACTACTCTTTGTGTTCGATTTGTTAGGAAGTTGAAGATCCATCTCCCCACTTTCCCAGTTATTCCTTTAGCACGTATTTTATGGGCTATTACGCCATGATCGCTGAATTAATTCTCAAAATAGTGTTTCAGGCTTTCATTTACAACAGTGACTTCCCAGTATATGTTAGTAAGCTCGCGATTTATAGCTCCCAGTTGATGTTCTTGTTGTTGAAGCTTAGTCTGTTAAACAATCTCATGATCAAGTGTGTTTTGCTACTTAGGACCAATTAGCGAACATGTCTTAATTTGCAATAATGTTGGCAGAATTACCGACAGTATGTTAGGTAAAAGGACACAAGCGCAACTAATGCTACATTTTATTGTGCCATTAGTTGCACGTTCATGTTTTAACTTCTAGTAGATTGTGGTCTGAGTTTATTGCCTTCGACACTATTAGAGTAATTTCCAGTCTGGATGGTTCCGTTATTTGTTGGCATGGTCTTAGTAGTTCAGTCTGTTCCTCAAGACTGGCTTCTTGGAGTCTCTTCGCTAAATTCATCCATTTTAGTTGTCTTAAACTGAAGTCATCAAACAACAGGGTATTTGGGGCCGGGTTAGATAGGTTCTGAAGACAGTATTCGATTTCCAATAGTTGGTCTATAAACTGCTTGGAAGTTTCATTTGGTGGTTTATATACAAGAACAGCTACTAGATTTTTATAGTCAATTCGAATGATATACAGCATCGACAAGTTGACAAACTTGTACAACACTTAAATGTCTTAATTTCCGAAACGCTGACCCCTCGCAGCAGTCTTCTTCAGCCGAATACAGAGGTGATCTAAAACAGTCTCCAGCGTTATATTACCTGCATTTCTTTGATACAGCGTTACACTTGTCTAGTGCACCTACCGTGAAAAATAGTGTCAGAAGACAGCATAAAGTAGAGGCGGTGCCTCTGGCATCAAAACAGTGTCACGGGTAACTAAAATGAGGAGTCGACGACTGGTAGTACCTCTGTATCGGAGCAGTGCCATAGGGAAGCATAATGAGGCGAATGGGCTTAAGACAGTGCCTCTGGCATCCAAACATTACCATTATTATTATAATCAAAGAAAGCGGTAAACCGACGAGGATCATGCAACTCTGCCCCCAAACAGTGCCATAATGTGGCGAATGGGTTTAAGACAGTGCTTCTGGCATCAAAACAGTGCCATGGGGAAACATAATTGAGCAAAAGGGTGTTGGAGAGTGCCTATACTTACCTGGAGGATATTCCGGGGATAAACACTCCTGCGACCCGGTCCACGACCAGGCCTCCCGGTGGATCAGTGCCTGATCAACCTGGCTGTTACTGCTGGCCGCACCGAGCCCAACGTACGAACCACAGCCCGGCTGAACCGGCACCAACTTTCCGTATCTGTTCAGCTGCTTATTGAAGGCAGCCAGGGACCTATTGGTAATTCCCTTTACGCATGATGGGAGGCTGTTGAACAGTCTTGTGCCCAGGACACTTATAGTGTTTCCTCTTAGTGTACTAGTGGCGTCCCTACTTTTCATTGGGGGTATTTTGCACCTCCTGCCCAGTCTTTTACTTTCGTAGGGAGTGATTTCTATGTGCAGATTCGGGACCATTCCTTCTAGAATTTTCCAAGTGCAAATTATGGTATATCTCTCTCACCTGCGATTTTTTATTTTTTAGCTAACACACTTGTAATTTTACCTTATTTCTAGTAATGACCCTCGTGTAGTAGATAGTCTTCTTAGTATGATAAGATGTTATCTTTATTTTACATTAAATATTATAACCTTTATATTATAATAATAAGGTAAAAGGACCCTAATGGAAATAAGTCACTCTGTCTGACTTTTTTGGGTTATCCCAGGTTCTCTACACATATGTTGCTATGTTTGACAATCTGTGTAACTGTATTTGTGTATACCTGAATAAACTTACTTACTAGCGAGTACAAGTCAAGTGCTTCCAAGCGTTCTCAGTAGTTGAGGTGTTTGACAAAACTTATATGTGCAGTAAAGGTTCTCTGTACACTCTCTAGATCTGCTTTGAACGGAGATGTTAATGTACGGCAATATTCCAGCCTAGAGATAACAAGTGATTCGAAAAGGATTGTCAATGGCTTGGCATCTCTTGTTCTGAACGTTCTCATTATCCATCCTATCATTTTCTTTGCAGTTGTGATCGTGGCACTGTGTGATCCTTGAAAGTGAAAACCTCAGACATTACCACTCCCAGGTCCCTCACATTATTTTTCCACTCTATTATATGATTAGAGTTTGTACTATACTCAATTCTAGTTATTATCTCCTCCAGTTTTCCATAACGGAGTAGTTGGAATTTGTCTTCGTTGAACATCATATTGTTTTCCGTTGCCCATTGGAAAACTTTGTTTATATCTTCTTGGAGGTTAACCGTGTCCTCAATAGATGACAGCCTCATGCAGATCCTAGTATCGTCTGCAAAGAATGACACGGTGCTGTGGATTACATCTCTGTCTATGTCTGATATGAGGATGAGGAACAGGATGGGGGCGAGTACTGTGCCTTGTGGAACAGAGCTCTTCATTATGGCAGCCTCCGATTTAACTTTGTTGACCACTATTCTTTGTGTTTGATTGGTTAGGTAGTTGAAGATCCATCTCCCCACTTTGCCAGTTATTCATTTAGCACGTATTTTGTACGCTATTACGCCATGACCGCGCTTGTCAAAGGCTTTTCCAAAATATGTGTATATTACATCTGCATTCTGTTTTTCTTCCAGTTCATCCAAGACCATATCATAGTGATCCAGTAGTTGCGAGAGGAAGGAGAGACCTGCTCTGAACCCATGTTGCCCTGGATTGTGCAGTTTTTGGGAATCCAAATGCTTTGCAATCGTGCTTCTTAGCACTCTTTCAAAGATTTTTATGATGTGGGACGTTAGAGCTATTGGTCTATAGTTCTTAGCTAATGCTTTGCTGCCACTTTTATGGAATGGGGCTATATTCGTTGTTTTTAGTGACTGTGGAATTTCACCCATGTCTAAACTCCTTTTCCATAGTACTTAGGTCACGCGAAAGGGGTTTCTTGCAGTTCTTAATGAACACAGAGTTCCACGAGTCTGGGCCTGGGGCTGAGTGCATGGTCATGTTGTCAATGGCTTTGTCGAAGTCTGCCGGAGTTAGTGTAATGTCGAAAATCTGGCATACATTGATGGAGTTTTGAGGCTCATTCATGAAAAAGTCATTTAGATTCTCGATCTTTAGACTGATTAGTGGCTCGCTAAACGGTGAGTCGTATTTGTGTTTAACTATCTCACTCATTTCTTTGTTGTCATCTGTGTAAGTCCCATTTTGTCTGAACAAGAGCCCGCTACTAGATGTGGTATTCGCCTTGTTTTTGGCATATGAAAAGAAATATTTCGAATTTCTTTCACTAATCGTTTACAGCTCCTCCTGTCTCTCCTGGGTTCTGTAAGACTCCTTTAACTTAAGTGTAATACATTCCACTTTTTGTGCGTGTGTGTCTGTGTGTGTCTGTGTATGTACTCACCTATTTGTGGTTGCGTGCGTGCGTGCGTGCGTGTGTGTGTGTGTGTGTGTGTGTGTGTGTGTGTGTGTGTGTGTGTGTGTGTGTGTGTGTGTGTGTGTGTGTGTCTGTGTGTGCCTGTGTGTGTCTGTGTGTGTACTCACCTATTTATGGTTGCGTGCGTGCGTGTGTGTGTGTGTGTGTGTGTGTGTGTGTGTGTGTGTGTGTGTGTGTGTGTGTGTGTGTGTGTGTGTGTGTGTGTGTGTTTGTGTGTGTGCGTGTGGTGTGTGTGTGTGACTCAACAATCAATATTTGCACCAATAACTCACTACAGTTGTGACCGGGTGTGGAAGTGTGAATTGCTCATTACACTATAATTTGTTCATGATTGTAGCCATGTATAAACGTAAGTAACCATTCTACAGAATTCATTACCTTTGTAACTTGTGAGCTCATTACCTTTGTACCTAGTTCAGCTATCAAAACTTTGGGGGCCCAGTCCCTGGACCCATTACGTACCTCTGTAATCTGTAAATACCTTTGTAACTTGTCATGATTGTGACCAGACCTACCTGGAGTTCATTACCTTTGTAAATTGTGAGTTCATTACCTTTGTAAATTGTGAGTTCATTACATTTGTAAATTGTGAGTTCATTACCTCTGTAACTTGCTCAGCTATCAAAACTTTGGAGTCCAGTCCCTGAACCAATTATGTACCTCTGTAATCTTTTGACTACCGCCCACAGGATGGGTATGGGGTGCATAATAAACATATTAAACTAACTAAAACTGGTCAGCGCTTCCTTCCGCGTATCAGATAATCTAGCGTTCTTGGCGAGCTCAGTGATTCTTCGTCGTCTTCTGTAGAGGGAGCATCTTTCTCTCTCCAGTTTATTTCATCTCTTCTTTTTTCTTAGGGGAATATGCCTTGAACATATTTCAGCTGCCAGGAAGTTGATCCTTTCAAGGCACTGGTTATTTAAGATATTTTCCCAACATGTTTCATTTAAGACTTGGATCACCTGGTCACAGTTAATTTTCTTGTTGTTGAAGTTGTAATTGGTGAAGACACCTTCACAGCTACGTACATTTTGCTCATCAGGATCCCTGTGCATGTAAGTCTGAACTTCGATTAGATTGTGATCGGAATTAGTTGTTGTTGATATTGTTATGCTTCTTACCAGGTCCTAATTATTTGTGAAGATAAGGTCAAGTGTGTTTTCTAGTCTTGTTGGCTCCACTATCTGCTCGCTTAAGGTGTGTTTATCGCAGAGACTTAGTAGCTCATGTGTGTGTGACCTTTCATCTGCGCTACCTCCGGGGATTGTTTCAGCTATAACATTATTTGCTACATTCTTCCATTTTGTATGCCTTAGGTTGAAATCACCAAGCAGTAAGATGTTTGGGGATGGAGCTGGAAGCTTTTCCAGACAGTAATCAATTTTCAGTAGCTGTTCCTTGAACTGTTGGGAGGTTGCATCTGGTGGCTTGTATACAACCACAATGACTAGGTTTTGGTTCTCGATCTTTCTTGCTAGACCTTCAGCTACATCATTTGTGGTGTTCAGCATCTCCGTGGCATCAAAACATGCCTTGCAATTTGAGTTTGCAATTTAGTTGGGAAATTTGTACGAGTTGTGTTGGTAAATAAAGAATGTGACTTCCGGCAAGGAACATATACAAGAATATTCAACGCGAAAACCAAAACAATTCTTCAGGTGGTAACACTGAGTGAGGGCAGGATGGTGGTAACACTGAGTGAGGGCAGAGTGGTGGCAACACTGAGTGAGGGTAGGATGGTGGTAACACTGAGTGAGGGTAGGATGGTGGTAACACTGAGTGAGGGTAGGATGGTGGTAACACTGAGTGAGGGCAGGGTGGTGGTAACACTGAGTGAGGGTAGGATGGTGGTAACACTGAGTGAGGGCAGGGTGGTGGTAACACTGAGAGAGAGCAGGATGGTGGTAACACTGAGTGAGGGCAGGGTGATGGTAACACTGAGTGAGGGCAGGATGGTGGTAACACTGAGTGAGGGCAGGGTGGTGGTAACACTGAGTGAGGGTAGGATGGTGGTAACACTGAGTGAGGGCAGGGTGGTGGTAACACTGAGAGAGAGCAGGATGGTGGTAACACTGAGGGCAGGGTGGTGGTAACACTGAGTGAGGGCAGGATGGTGGTAACACTGAGTGAGGGCAGGATGGTGGTAACACTGAGTGAGGGCGGGGTGATGGTAACACTGAGTGAGGGCAGGGTGATGGTAACACTGAGTGAGGGCAGGATGGTGGTAACACTGAGTGAGGGCAGGGTGGTGGTAACACTGAGTGAGGGTAGGATGGTGGTAACACTGAGTGAGGGCAGGGTGGTGGTAACACTGAGTGAGAGCAGGATGGTGGTAACACTGAGGGCAGGGTGGTGGTAACACTGAGTGAGGGCAGGATGGTGGTAACACTGAGTGAGGGCAGGATGGTGGTAACACTGAGTGAGGGCGGGGTGGTGGTAACACTGAGTGAGGGTAGGATGGTGGTAACACTGAGTGAGGGCAGGGTGGTGGTTACAATGAGTGAGGGTACGGTGGTGGTAACACTGAGTGAGGGTAAGATGGAGGTAACACTGAGTGAGGGCAGGACGGTGGTAACACTGAGTGAGGGCAGGATGGTGGTAACACTGAGTGAGGGCAGGATGGTGGTAACACTGAGTGAGGGCGGGGTGGTGGTAACACTGAGTGAGGGTAGGATGGTGGTAACACTGAGTGAGGGCAGGGTGGTGGTTACAATGAGTGAGGGTACGGTGGTGGTAACACTGAGTGAGGGTAAGATGGTGGTAACACTGAGTGAGGGCAGGGTGGTGGTAACACTGAGTGAGGGCAGAGTGGTGGTAACACTGAGTGAGGATAGGATGGTGGTAACACTGAGTGACGGCAGGTGGTGGTAACACTGAGTGAGGGCAGGGTGGTGGTAACACTGAGTGAGGGAAGGGTGGTGGTAACACTGAGTGAGGGCAGGATGGTGGTAACACTGAGTGAGGGTAGGATGGTGGTAACACTGAGTGACGGCAGGTGGTGGTAACACTGAGTGAGGGCAGGGTGGTGGTAACACTGAGTGAGGGCAGGGTGGTGGTAACACTGAGTGAGGGCAGGATGGTGGTAACACTGGGTGAGGGCAGGGTGGTGGTAACACTGAGTGAGGGCAGGATGGTGGTAACACTGAGTGAGGGCAGGGTGGTGGTAACACTGAGTGAGGGTAGAGTGGTGGTAACACTGAGTGAGGATAGGATGGTGGTAACACTGAGTGAGGGCAGGGTGGTGGTAACACTGAGTGAGGGCAGGGTGGTGGTAACACTGAGTGAGGGCAGGGTGGTGGTAACACTGAGTGAGGGTAGGGTGGTGGTAACACTGAGTGAGGGTAGGATGGAGGTAACACTGAGTGAGGGCAGGATGGTGGTAACACTGAGTGAGGGCAGGGTGGTGGTAACACTGAGTGAGGGCAGGGTGGTGGTAACACTGAGTGAGGGCAGGGTGGTGGTAACACTGAGTGAGGGCAGGATGGTGGTAACACTGAGGGAAAGCAGGATGGTGGTAACACTGAGTGAGGGCAGGGTGATGGTAACACTGAGTGTGGGTAGGATGGTGGTAACACTGAGTGAGGGCAGGGCGGTGGTAACACTGAGTGAGGGTAGGATGGTGGTAACACTGAGTGAGGGCAGGGTGGTGGTAACACTGAGTGAGGGCAGGGTGGTGGTAACACTGGGTGAGGGCAGGGTGGTGGTAACCCTGAGTGAGGGCAGGGTGGTGGTAACACTGAGTGAGAGCAGGGTGGTGGTAACACTGAATGAGGGCAGGATGGTGGTAACACTGAGTGAGGGCATGGTGGTGGTAACCATGAGTGAGGGTAGGATGGTGGTAACACTGAGTGAGGTCAGGGTGGTAGTAACACTGAGTGAGGGCAGGGTGGTGGTAACACTGGGTGAGGGCAGGGTGGTGGTAACACTGGGTGAGGGCAAAATGGTGGTAACACTGAGTGAGGGCAAGGTGGTGGTAACACTGAGCGAGGCCAGGGTGGTGGTAACACTGAGTGAGGGCAGGGTGGTGGTGACACTGAGTGAGGGCAGAGTGGTGGTAACACTGAGTGAGTGCAGGGTGGTGGTAACACTGAGTGAGGGCAGGGTGGTGGTAACACTGAGTGAGAGCAGGGTTGTGGTAACACTGAATGAGGGCAGGATGGTGGTAACACTGAGTGAGGGCAGGGTGGTGGTAACACTGAGTGAGGGTAGGATGGTGGTAACATTGAGTGAGGTCAGGGTGGTGGTAACACTGGCTGAGGGCAGGGTGGTGGTAACACTTGGTGAGGGCAGGGTGGTGGTAACACTGAGTGAGGGCAGGGTAGTGGTAACACTGAGTGAGGCCAGGGTGGTGGTAACACTGAGTGAGGGCAGGGTGGTGGTGACACTGAGTGAGGGAAGAGTGGTGATAACACTGAGTGAGGGCAGGGTGGTGGTAACACTGAGTGAGGGCTGGGTGATGGTAACACTGAGTGAGGGCAGGGTGATGGTAACACTGAGTGAGGGCAGGGTGGTGGTAACACTGAGTGAGGGCAGGGTGTTGGTAACATTGAGTGAGGGCAGGGTGATGGTAACACTGAGTGAGGGCAGGGTGGTGGTAACACTGAGTGAGGGCAGGGTGGTGGCCACACTGAGTGAGGGCAGGGTGGTGGTAACACTGAGTGAGGGTAGGGTGGTAACACTGAGTGAGGGCAGGGTGGTGGTAACACTGAGTGAGGGCAGGGTGGTGATAACACTGAGTGAGGGCTGGGTAGTGGTAACACTAAGTTAGGCCAGGGTGGTGGTAGCACTGAGTGAGGGCAGAGTGATGCTAACACTGAGTGAGGGCAGGGTGGTGATAACACTGAGTGAGGGCAGGGTGGTGGTAATACTGAGTGAGGGCTGGGTGGTGGTAATACTGAGTGAGGGCAGGGTGGTGGTAACACTGAGTGAGGGGAGGATAGTGATAACACTAAGTGAGGCCAGGGTGGTGGCAACACTGGGTGAGGGCAGGGTGGTGGTAACACTGAGTGAGGGTAGGGTGGTGGTAACACTGAGTGAGTGCAGGGTGGTGGTAACACTGAGTGAGGTCAGGGTGGTGGTAACACTGAGTGAGAGCAGGGTTGTGGTAACACTGAATGAGGGCAGGATTGTGGTAACACTGAGTGAGGGCAGGATGGTGGTAAAACTGAGTGAGGGCAGGGTGGTGGTAACACTGAGTGAGGGCAGAGTGGTGGTAACACTGAGTGAGGATAGGATGGTGGTAACACTGAGTGACTGCAGGTGGTGGTAACACTGAGTGAGGGCAGGGTGGTGGTAACACTGAGTGAGGGCAGGGTGGTGGTAACACTGAGTGAGGGCAGGATGGTGGTAACACTGAGTGAGGGCAGGATGGAGGTAACACTGAGTGACGGCAGGTGGTGGTAACACTGAGTGAGGGCAGGGTGGTGGTAATACTGAGTGAGGGCAGGGTGGTGGTAACACTGAGTGAGGGCAGGATGGTGGTAACACTGAGTGAGGGCAGGATGGTGGTAACACTGAGTGAGGGCAGGATGGTGGTAACACTGAGTGAGGGCAGGGTGGTTGTAACACTGAGTGAGGGCAGAGTGGTGGTAGCACTGAGTGAGGATAGGATGGTGGTAACACTGAGTGAGGGCAGGGTGGTGGTAACACTGAGTGAGGGCAGGGTGGTGGTAACACTGAGTGAGGGTAGGGTGGTGGTAACACTGAGTGAGGGTAGGATGGAGGTAACACTGAGTGAGGGCAGGATGGTGGTAACACTGAGTGAGGGCAGGGTGGTGGTAACACTGAGTGAGGGCAGGGTGGTGGTAACACTGAGTGAGGGCAGGGTGGTGGTAACACTGAGTGAGGGCAGGATGGTGGTAACACTGAGTGAAAGCAGGATGGTGATAACACTGAGTGAGGGCAGGGTGGTGGTAACACTGAGTGAGGGTAGGATGGTGGTAACACTGAGTGAGGGCAGGGCGGTGGTAACACTGAGTGAGAGTAGGATGGTGGTAACACTGAGTGAGGGCAGGGTGGTGGTAACACTGAGTGAGGGCAGGGTGGTGGTAACACTGGGTGAGGGCAGGGTGGTGGTAATACTGAGTGAGGGCAGGGTGGTAGTAACACTGAGTGAGAGCAGGGTGGTGGTAACACTGAATGAGGGCAGGATGGTGGTAACACTGAGTGAGGGCATGGTGGTGGTAACACTAAGTGAGGGTAGGATGGTGGTAACACTGAGTGAGGTCAGGGTGGTGGTAACACTGAGTGAGATCAGGGTGGTGGTAACACTGGGTGAGGGCAGGGTGGTGGTAACAATGGGTGAGGGCAAAGTGGTGGTAACACTGAGTGAGGGCAGGGTGGTGGTAACACTGAGTGAGGCCAGGGTGGTGGTAACACTGAGTGAGGGCAGGGTGGTGGTGACCCTGAGTGAGGGCAGAGTGGTGGTAACACTGAGTGATGGCAGGGTGGTGGTAACACTGAGTGAGGGCAGGGTAGTGGTAACACTGAGTGAGAGCAGGGTGGTGGTAACACTGAATGAGGGCAGGATGGTGGTAACACTGAGTGAGGGCAGGGTGGTGGTAACACTGAGTGAGGGTAGGATGGTGGTAACACTGAGTGAGGTCAGGGTGGTGGTAACACTGAGTGAGGCCAGGGTTGTGGTAACACTGGGTGAGGGCAGGGTGGTGGTAACACTGGGTGAGGGCAGGGTGGTGGTAACACTGAGTGAGGGCTGGGTGGTGGTAACACTGAGTGAGGGCAGGGTGATGGTAACACTGAACGAGGGCCGGGTGGTGGTAACACTGAGTGAGGGCAGGGTGTTGGTAACACTGAGTGAGGGCAGGGTGATGGTAACACTGAGTGAGGACAGGGTGGTGGTAACACTGAGTGAGGGCAGGGTGGTGGCAACACTGAGTGAGGGCAGGGTGGTGGTAACACTGAGTGAGGGCAGGGTGGTGGTAACACTGAATGATGGCAGGGTGGTGGTAACACTGAGTGAGGGCAGGGTAGTGGTAACACTGAGTGAGAGCAGGGTGGTGGTAACACTGAATGAGGGCAGGATGGTGGTAACACTGAGTGAGGGCAGGGTGGTGGTAACACTGAGTGAGGGTAGGATGGTGGTAACACTGAGTGAGGTCAGGGTGGTGGTAACACTGAGTGAGGGTAGGGTGGTGGTGACACTGAGTGAGGGCAGAGTGGTGGTAACACTGAGTGAGGGCAGGGTGGTGGTAACACTGAGTGAGGGCTGGGTGGTGGTAACACTGAGTGAGGGCAGGGTGATGGTAACACTGAACGAGGGCCGGGTGGTGGTAACACTGAGTGAGGGCAGGGTGTTGGTAACACTGAGTGAGGGCAGGGTGATGGTAACACTGAGTGAGGACAGGGTGGTGGTAACACTGAGTGAGGGCAGGGTGGTGGCAACACTGAGTGAGGGCAGGGTGGTGGTAACACTGAGTGAGGGCAGGGTGGTGGTAACACTGAATGAGGGCAGGGTGGTGGTAACACTGAGTGAGGGCAGGGTGGTGGTAACACTGAGTGAGGGCAGGGTGGTGGTAACACTGAGTGAGGGCAGGGTGGTGGTAACACTGAGTGAGGGCAGGGTGGTGGTAACACTGAGTGAGGGCAGGGTGGTGGTAACACTGAGTGAGGGCAGGGTGGTGGTAACACTGAGTGAGGGCAGTGTGGTGGTAACACTGAGTGAGGGCAGGGTGGTGGTAACACTGAGTGAGGGCAGGGTGGTGGTAACACTGAGTGAGGGCAGGGTGGTGGTAACACTGAGTGAGGGCAGGGTGGTGGTAACACTGAGTGAGGGCAGGGTGGTGGTAACACTGAGTGAGGGCAGTGTGGTGGTAACACTGAGTGAGGGCAGGGTGGTGGTAACACTGAGTGAGGGAAGGGTGGTGGTAACACTGAGTGACGGCAGGGTGGTGGTAACACTGAGTGAGGGCAGGGTGGTGGTAACACTGAGTGAGGGCAGGGTGGTGGTAACACTGAGTGAGGGCAGGGTGGTGGTAACACTGAGTGAGGGCAGTGTGGTGGTAACACTGAGTGAGGCCAGGGTGGTGGTAACACTGAGTGAGGGCAGGGTGGTGGTAACACTGAGTGAGGGCAGGGTGGTGGTAACACTGAGTGAGGGCAGGGTGGTGGTAACACTGAGTGAGGGCAGGGTGGTGGTAACACTGAGTGAGGGCAGAGTGGTGGTAACACTGAGTGAGGGCAGGGTGGTGGTAACACTGAGTGAGGGCAGGGTGGTGGTAACACTGAGTGAGGGCAGGGTGGTGGTAACACTGAGTGAGGGCAGGGTGGTGGTAACACTGAGTGAGGGCAGGGTGGTGGTAACACTGAGTGAGGGCAGGGTGGTGGTAACACTGAGTGAGGGCAGTGTGGTGGTAACACTGAGTGAGGGCAGGGTGGTGGTAACACTGAGTGAGGGCAGTGTGGTGGTAACACTGAGTGAGGGCAGTGTGGTGGTAACACTGAGTGAGGGCAGGGTGGTGGTAACACTGAGTGAGGGCAGGGTGGTGGTAACACTGAGTGAGGGCAGGGTGGTGGTAACACTGAGTGAGGGCAGGGTGGTGGTAACACTGAGTGAGGGCAGGGTGGTGGTAACACTGAGTGAGGACAGGGTGGTGGTAACACTGAGTGAGGGCAGGGTGGTGGTAACACTGAGTGAGGGCAGGGTGGTGGTAACACTGAGTGAGGGCAGGGTGGTGGTAACACTGAGTGAGGGCAGGGTGGTGGTAACACTGAGTGAGGGCAGTGTGGTGGTAACACTGAGTGAGGGCAGGGTGGTGGTAACACTGAGTGAGGGCAGTGTGGTGGTAACACTGAGTGAGGGCAGTGTGGTGGTAACACTGAGTGAGGGCAGGGTGGTGGTAACACTGAGTGAGGGCAGGGTGGTGGTAACACTGAGTGAGGGCAGGGTGGTGGTAACACTGAGTGAGGGCAGGGTGGTGGTAACACTGAGTGAGGGCAGGGTGGTGGTAACACTGAGTGAGGGCAGGGTGGTGGTAACACTGAGTGAGGGCAGGGTGGTGGTAACACTGAGTGAGGGCAGGGTGGTGGTAACACTGAGTGAGGGCAGGGTTGTGGTAACACTGAGTGAGGGCAGGGTGGTGGTAACACTGAGTGAGGGCAGGGTGGTGGTAACACTGAGTGAGGGCAGGGTGGTGGTAACACTGAGTGAGGGCAGTGTGGTGGTAACACTGAGTGAGGGCAGGGTGGTGGTAACACTGAGTGAGGGCAGTGTGGTGGTAACACTGAGTGAGGGCAGTGTGGTGGTAACACTGAGTAACATCTAAGTTCATCAGTGGTTAGTAAAAAAAATGACTGGTAAAAGAGCCAGTGTTTTGTTTACGTATTTACTTTTGTTGGCGAGTATTTTGTTTACGCTTTTACTTTTGTTTGTTGAGTATTTTGTTTACGTTTTAACTTTTGCTCTCCAGAATTTTGTTTACGTTTTTACTTTTTTTGTTCAGTATTTTGTTTGCGTATTTACTTTTGTTGTCGAGCATTTTTTGTTTACTTTTGTGGTCGATTCAGCGCAAACTGTTAATTAAAGTGAAAAAATAATCTGTCTTGCGTTTGTTTTCGGTTCCATTTGTTTAATTACTTCTGTTTATATAATTTCTTGGTTTTTGATTGGTTATTACTTTTGGTTGATTACTTTGTGTCTTTTAAATTTCTGTTATTAAACAGATTAAATTTCTTGCTTATTTTTTAATTTATTTTTTTTTATCTTTTTATCAATTTCATCCTCAGAAAAGAACGCAGGAGACTTCCTCAACAAGGGACGCAGGAGACTTCTTCAGCAAGGGACATAAGAGACTTCCTCAACAAGGGACGCAGGAGACTTCTTCAGCAAGGGACATAAGAGACTTCCTCAAGAAGGGACGCAGGAGACTTCCTCAACAAGGGACGCAGGAGACTTCCTCAGTAAAGGACGTAGGAGACTTCTTCAGCATGGGACATAAGAGACTTTCTCAGCAAGGGACGCAGGAGACTTCCTCAGCAAGGAACACAGGAAACCTACACAGCAAGGGACGCAGGAAACCTCCACAGCAAGGAACGCAGGAAACCTCCTCAGCAAGAGACCCAGGCAACCTCCACAGCATGGGACGCAGGAAACCTTCTGAGCAAGGGACGCAGGAAACCTCCACAGCATAGCTCATTGGAAACCTCTGCAGAAACGGACGCAGGCGGCGTCCACAGCATGACACACGCGTCTCACAACCATCCCATACCACCAGCAGGAACTGCGGGCGAACCCCACAGCAAAGGGACGCCACAGGCTGCCCCTCCACAGCAAGGGACGCCAGGGTTCAACCCTATTTGCACAGTCATTTGTTTCTCCATTCACGCAGGCAAATTGGCCGGCCGGGTTTATATCATGTTTCAGCACAAGTTGAAAGCGGCAAAGGACCATAACACGCGTCACGCGACGCGTCCTGACGCCTCACTTCCCAGCTCACTCAATGTTTCATATTTTGCGGTCGGCGCCAGTGCTAGTTTGGTTTTAATGTTTATGAAGTTGACAGATTTGAGCTGGAAAGTTGACGGATCTGAGTTAGGAATCCCGATGGAGTTGAGCTGGGAATTCAGCAGATTTGGGTTTGGAATGTTGGCAGATTTGAGTTAGATACTTGATGGGTTTGATTTAGAAAGTTGACAGATTTGAGTTAGATACTTGACGGATTTGATTTAGAAAGTTGATGGGCTTGAACTAGATATTTGACCAGTTTGTTTTAGAAAGTTGATGGGTTTGAGTTAGATACTTTATGGGTATAATTTAGAAAGTTGACAGATTTGAGTTAGATACTTGACGGGCATGATTTAGAAAGTTGGTGGATTTGAACTAGATACTTGACGGGTTTGTTTTAGAAAGTTGGTGGGTTTGAGTTAGATACTTGGCGGGTTTGATTTAGAAAGTTGGTGGGTTTGAGCTGGATGCTTGGCGGGTTTGATTTAGAAAGTTTGTGGGTTTGAGTTGACAGCTTGACGGGTTTGGATTATAAAACAAAGGATAGGTGTTTGTTTGAAAGTTGACAAGTTTGAATTAGAAAGTGGACAGGTTTTAGTTAGAAAATAAACGTGTTTGAAATAGAAAGTGGACAAGTTTAGGTTAAAAAGTTGACAAATTTCAGTTAGAAAGTGGACAGGTTTGAGTTAGAAAAGGAACCTATCCGGCTTCCTCTCGACAGTCAGGGGTTTATTGGCAATTTCCCTTATGTATGATGGGAGGCTGTTGAATAGTTTTGGACCCCTACACTTAGTATTATCTGTGTACTCACGGTACTTCTGCTTTCCTTCGGTGTATTTTGCATCGTCTACTGAGCTGAGTTTTGAGCTAGAAAGTGGACAGGTTTGCGTTAGAGTGTAGACAGGTGTATATAAGTCGGAAATGAGGGCGTGAACTCGCCGTGTTTACACTGGAATGAGATGATGATCCTGGATTCCTTTACTGGGAATCTCGATTGCTATTACATTCAAGGGGAGTGTGAGAAACCCGTAGGGGGTTCCGGGGCGCTTGGAGAATTGGAGGTAATAGGATCTGATCCGAGGAGCGAGAACTTAGTATCAGTTCGTAGGATCAACAGCCCTTCACCAGCATCAACGTGACTCTCATGAATAGTTGACATCTTGAGAGGAAACTCAGCACTCTCCGAGTCTTGCCCACACCAACTCTTGCCCACACCAACTCTTGCCCACACCAACTCTTGCCCACACCAGCTCTTGCCCACACCAACTCTTGCCCACAACAACTCCTGCCCACACAAACTCCTGCCCACATCAAGTTTAGCCCACACTACAGTGTTCAAAAATGAGGCAACAAAGGTCCTTTAATGAGATTATTATTATTATTATTATATGTATTAATATTATTATTATAATGATAATAAATATATAATAATAATAATAATAATAATAATAATAATAATAATAATAATAATAATAATAATAATAATAATAATAATAATTATTATCATTATAATTAATATTATTATATTTTTATTATCATTATATTATAATTATTATTTCAAATAAGGGCTAAACCCGTGTGGGTCACGTTCTCCGGGAGAGGACTAAACACACCCTTCAACTCTCGCATAAAAAAGCAGGTGGAATCAGCCTCGATACATACAAACACAGGACTGGAGCAGCACGGAACGTTTGCCAAATTCACAGTTTCGCTCGGCTAGGAGTTTCATCAAGTTAATGATACATCGGTACACGGATACACATGTATCATGACACGGTAATGCGAGAGTAATCCCAGGCTCACGTTCAATGCTCTTGTTCGTCTGTCATTTGCGCAGGAGAATGCTCAGTCAAATTTCTCTTTATGCTGTCATTATGGACAGGTTATCAGAGTGAAATTAATGAGAGCACTGCCTCAGGCGAGCGTGTAATAATTGTTATTACGTTAATGTTGGGACGCTAAACCCACTGTGGGGGGGGGATGGGAAATACAGAATGGAATGGGAGGCATTCACATATGATCCAAAGAAAGGGAGGGTACCTCCAGATATAATGATCAAGAGCCCTTCACCGGTATCAAGGAGAGGCAAAGAGCACATAGCCAGATTATTTTTTTTTATTATCACACTGGCCGATTCCCACCAAGGCAGGGTGGCCCGAAAAAGAAAAACTTTCACCATCATTCACTCCATCACTGTCTTGCCAGAAGGGCGCTTTACACTACAGTTTTTAAACTGCAACATTAACACCCCTCCTTCAGAGTGCAGGCACTGTACTTCCCATCTCCAGGACTCAAGTCCGGCCTGCCGGTTTCCCTGAACCCCTTCATAAATGTTACTTTGCTCACACTCCAACAGCACGTCAAGTATTAAAAACCATTTGTCTCCATTCACTCCTACCAAACACGCTCACGCATGCCTGCTGGAAGTCTAAGCCCCTCGCACACAAAACCTCCTTTACCCCCTCCCTCCAACCTTTCCTAGGCCGACCCCTACCCCGCCTTCCTTCCACTACAGACTGATACACTCTTGAAGTTATTCTGTTTCGCTCCATTCTCTCCACATGTCCGAACCACCTCAACAACCCTTCCTCAGCCCTCTGGACAACAGTTTTGGTAATCCCGCACCTCCTCCTAACTTCCAAACTACGAATTCTCTGCATTATATTCACACCACACATTGCTCTCAGACATGACATCTCCACTGCCTCCAGCCTTCTCCTCGCTGCAACATTCATCACCCATGCTTCACACCCACATAAGAGTGTTGGTAAAACTATACTCTCATACATTCCTCTCTTTGCCTCCAAGGACAAAGTTCTTTGTCTCCACAGACTCCTAAGTGCACCACTCACCCTTTTCCCCTCATCAATTCTATGATTCACCTCATCTTTCATAGACCCATCCGCTGACACGTCCACTCCCAAATATCTGAATACATTCACCTCCTCCATACTCTCTCCCTCCAATCTGATATCCAATCTTTCATCACCTAATTTTTTTGTTATCCTCATAACCTTACTCTTTCCTGTATTCACTTTCAATTTTCTTCTTTTGCACACCCTACCAAATTCATCCACCAATCTCTGCAACTTCTCTTCAGAATCTCCCAAGAGCACAGTGTCATCAGCAAAGAGCAACTGTGACAACTCCCACTTTATGTGTGATTCTTTATCTTTTAACTCCACGCCTCTTGCCAAGACCCTCGCATTTACTTCTCTTACAACCCCATCTATAAATATATTAAACAACCACGGTGACATCACACATCCTTGTCTAAGGCCTAATTTTACTGGGAAATAATTTCCCTCTTTCCTACATACTCTAACTTGAGCCTCACTATCCTCGTAAAAACTCTTCACTGCTTTCAGTAACCTACCTCCTACACCATACACCTGCAACATCTGCCACATTGCCCCCCTATCCACCCTGTCATACGCCTTTTCCAAATCCATAAATGCCACAAAGACCTCTTTAGCCTTATCTAAATACTGTTCACTTATATGTTTCACTGTAAACACCTGGTCCACACACCCCCTACCTTTCCTAAAGCCTCCTTGTTCATCTGCTATCCTATTATCCGTCTTACTCTTAATTCTTTCAATAATAACTCTACCATACACTTTACCAGGTATACTCAGCAGACTTATCCCCCTATAATTTTTGCACTCTCTTTTATCCCCTTTGCCTTTATACAAAGGAACTATGCATGCTCTCTGCCAATCCCTAGGTACCTTACCCTCTTCCATACATTTATTAAATAATTGCACCAACCACTCCAAAACTATATCCCCACCTGCTTTTAACATTTCTATCTTTATCCCATCAATCCCGGCTGCCTTACCCCCTTTCATTTTACCTACTGCCTCACGAACTTCCCCCACACTCACAACTGGCTCTTCCTCACTCCTACAAGATGTTGTTCCTCCTTGCCCTATACACGAAATCACAGCTTCCCTATCTTCATCAACATTTAACAATTCCTCAAAATATTCCCTCCATCTTCCCAATACCTCTAACTCTCCATTTAATAACTCTCCTCTCCTATTTTTAACTGACAAATCCATTTGTTCTCTAGGCTTTCTTAACTTGTTAATCTCACTCCAAAACTTTTTCTTATTTTCAACAAAATTTGTTGATAACATCTCACCCATTCTCTCATTTGCTCTCTTTTTACATTGCTTCACCACTCTCTTAACCTCTCTCTTTTTCTCCATATACTCTTCCCTCCTTGCATCACTTCTACTTTGTAAAAACTTCTCATATGCTAACTTTTTCTCCCTTACTACTCTGTTCACATCATCATTCCACCAATCGCTCCTCTTCCCTCCCGCACCCACTTTCCTGTAACCACAAACTTCTGCTGAACACTCTAACACTACATTTTTAAACCTACCCCATACCTCTTCGACCCCATTGCCTATGCTCTCATTAGCCCATCTATCCTCCAATAGCTGTTTATATCTTACCCTAACTGCCTCCTCTTTTAGTTTATAAACCTTCACCTCTCTCTTCCCTGATGCTTCTATTCTCCTTGTATCCCATCTACCTTTTACTCTCAGTGTAACTACAACTAGAAAGTGATCTGATATATCTGTGGCCCCTCTATAAACATGTACATCCTGAAGTCTACTTAACAGTCTTTTATCTATTATTATTATTATTATTATTATTATCAATATTTTATTATAATTTTCTTTTCTTTATTAGTATTATTAAAATTAGTATTAAGAAGCGTTAAACCTGTAGGGGGCCTTCGTAATGGAAGGTAAATAGGTAAGAGCCAAGAAAAAATCCCTCCAAATCTTTTTTTCAAAGATATGCCAGCGTAACAGGTTTGAAGGCGACCAGAAGAGACTTTCTTCAGTTATTGCACGGAAACCAATTTACTGATTAAAATCGGCAAATAGGAACATACACAACCCAGTAGCAACGGTTAAGCAAAACACACTTGTACTATGAGTTTAAAGGTGACAAGAAGTGACATTCTCTACTTATGACAGAGAGTCTAATTGCAGTTTTTTAACTAAGTGGTGAATACGTACCTACACAGCCTAGGCTTAGAAGATATCGTCCAGCTCATCAGACGCATCAGTCAGTAACGACTCGATCAACTTTGATGAAGCATTCTCAGGATATCTTAGAAAATATACCAAGCCAGTACCTTAATGACAATTCCAACTTTCTTCTAAGTAGAAAGTTTGAAGACAACCAGAAGAGGCTTAATCGGGATATCGCCTGGAAACCGTAAACAGAAATGGTTTACGTTAAACTGAGCAGAGGGTTTGTGCAAGCACATGCCAGTGTTTACATGGATCTTTCCCCTGCCTACAGTCCACAAGGTTGAAAAATTGAAGCCCCTTAGATGAGGCGTTTTCATGTTATAAGTAAAAACTTTGGAGGAAGAAAAGAAAAATTTGTCACCCACTTGAAGACACACCATACCCAGTGACTACCACGCTCGCATCTGTTAGTAGACACCACGTGACTACAGGATCACTGAACGGGGCGGGTGGTGACAGATGAGTGTCACGCAGTTGTCACTGAGGAATGCAAGAATAATATGAGTGTCAGAAGGATGAAAGGTACCCACAATGTTTCCATTAATATTAACTTAGTTGACAAGCCCCATTAATCCACATCAAGTAACTTTCATTTATAGGAACGAGGCATTCATTTATTTATAATTTTTATTTTTTTATTAACACATCGGCCTTCTCCCACCAAGGCAGGGTGGCCCGAGAAAGAAAACTTTCACCACTCACTCCATCACTGTCTTGCAAGAGGCGAGCCTACACTACAGTTATAAAACTGCAACATTAACACCCCTTCAGAGTGCAGGCACTGTACTTCCCATCTCCAGGACTCAAGTCCGGCCTGCCGGTTTCCCTGACTCCCTTCATAAATGTTACTTTGCTCACACTCCAACAGCACGTCAAGCCCTAAAAATCATTTGTCTCCATTCGCTCCTAACACGCTCACGCATACTTGCATGCATGCATGCATGCCCCTCGCTCACAAAACCGTCTTTATCCCCTCCCTCCAACCTTTCCTAGGCCGACCCCTACCCAGCCTTCACTCTACTACAGATTTATACACTCTTGAAGATATTCTGTTTTGTTCCACCCTCTCTTCATGTCCGAACCACCTCAACAACCCTTCCTAACCCCTCTGGATAATAGATTTGGTAATCCCACACCTCTTCCTAATTTCCAAACTACGAATTCTCTGCATTATAATCACACTACGCATTGCCCTCCGACATGACATCTCCACTGCCTCAAGCCTTCTTCTTGTTGCAACATTCACCACACATGCTTCACATCCATACAAGAGCATTGGTATAACTATACTCTCATACAATCCCTCTTTGTTTCCAGGTACAAAGTTCTTTGTCTCCACAGACTCCTAAGTGCACCACTCACCTTTTTCGTATCATCAGTTCTATGATTCACTTCATCTTTCATAGACCCATTTGTTGACTTGTCCACTCCTAAATATCTGAATACATTAACCGCCTCCATACTCTCCCTCCAATCTGATATCCAATTTTTCACCTAATTTTTTTTTTATCCTCGTCACGTTACTCTTTCCTATATTCACTTTTAATTTTCTTCTTTTACATACCCTACCAAACTCATCCACCAACCTCTGCAACTACTCTTCAGAATCTCCCAAAGGCACAGTGTCATCAGCAAAGAGCAACTGTGACAACATCCACTTTGTGTTAGATTCTTTATCTTTTAACCCCACACCTCTTGCCAACACCCGAGCATTCACTTCTCTTACAATTCCATCTATAAATATATTGAACAACTACGGTGACATCACACATCCTTGTCTAAGGCCTACTTTTACTGGGAAATAATCTCCCTCTTTCCTACATACCCTAACCTGAGCCTCACTATCCTCGTAAAAACTCTTCACTGCTTTCCGTACATTGCTATTCCATACATTGGCAATGTCTGCCACATTGCCCCCATCCACACATTCATTCGCCATTTCCAAATCCATTAATGCCACAAAAACCTTTTTACCCTTATCTAAATACTGTTCACCTATATGTTTCACTGTAAACACTTGGTCAACACCCCCCTCCCCTCCCCTCCCTTTCCTAAAGCCTCCATGTTCATCTGCTATCCTACTCTCCGTTTTACTGTTAATTCTTTCAATAACAACTCTACCATACACTTTACCAGTTATACTCAACAGACTTATTCCCTATTATTTTTGCATTCTCTTTAGTCTTGACTTTATACAAAGGAACTATGCATTCTCTCTCTGCCAATCTCTAGGTACTTTACCCTCTTCCATACTTTTATTAAATAATAGCACCAACCACTCCAAAACTATATCCCCACCTGCTTTTAACATTTCTATCTTTATCCCATCAATCTTAGCTGGCTTACTTCCTCTCATTCTACCCACTGCCTCACGAACTCACAACTCACAACTGGCTCTTCCTCACGCCTACAAGATGTAATTCCTCCTTGCCCTATACACGAAATCACAGCTTCCCTATCTTCATCAACATTTAACAATTCCTCAAAATATTCCCTCCATCTTCCCGATATCTCTAACTCTCCATTTAATAACTCTCTTCTCCAATTTTTAACTATCAAATCCATTTGTTCTCTAGGCTTCCTCAACTTATTAATCTCACTCCAAAACTTTTTCTTATTTGAACAAAATTTATTGATAACATCTCACCCACTCCATCATTTGCTCTCTTTTTACGTTGCTTCGCCACTCTCTTCACCTCTCTTTTCCTCTCCATATACTTCTCCATGTCGTTTTGGCCCTGCCTCGTGATGAGCGTGGTGAGGGAGTTAGAGAGTCATGTGATTTTCGCTCACCACGAGGCAGGGTTAAAACGAGAAGGGTTCGAATTATATATATATATATATATATATATATATATATATATATATATATATATATATATATATATATATATATATATATATATATCTTGAATTAAACAAGACCAGGGACTCATTGCCTTTATATCTTCCTCTCCTGCCACGTTCCCCTGCCACCTCCCTTCTTCCCCTGCCAGCACAGCAGCTGGTGGGAGACGCGTGGCCATCAACACCTTCACCTCCGCAGCAGCTTCGCTTAATCTCTTCCTTCCATCTTTATTCTTCATCACCTCACCCACTCCTCATTTATTCTCGCCTACCCCGCCTCACACCTCGTTTATTACCACCGCTTTCCACCTTCCTCTACCCCCCTGTACCATTGTCTCCCCCATTCTCCCTACCCCCACACTCTTATCTCTCCCTCTTCCCCTACCCCAGATCCCTAGTCTCCCCCCCCCCACCTTCCTCTACTTACCAGCGAGTCTTTTAACTCGCCAGTGTTGTATTACGAGTGGATGAATTACTGCTGATCTGGCACTACTCACAAACCCACAAGGGCGAGTTCTCCCACGGGATATCCAGCATTCTCGACTTTCCGAATTCAATGGTTAGTTTTGTCATGCCGCGATGTGATATGTGTAATGATTCACACTGGATGAGAATTACCTTCGTTATCTTAAGAGAATTCTCACCAATGTGAGTTAAAACGAGAGTGAGGGGAAATATAGCGAGACGGGGAGGGAAATGGTGACAAAAGGGAGGGGAGAAAGGGGAAGGAAGGAGAGAGAGAATGGTAAGTGAGATGGAATTAAAGGCCCTTTCATAAATGTTATTTTAACACACGCATGATCACGCCAGATTTCAGTATCTCTGTTGTATTGTGTGAGGATATCTATTGTGGTGGTGGTGGTAGTACATGTGGTGGACGACCACCACTACTACCACCACCACCACCACCACCACCACCACCACCACCACCATCAACACCACCACCACCACCATCACCACCACCACCACCACCATCAACACCGCCACCATTAACAACACTTCTACCAATACTGCCACTATCACTACCACCACCACTACAATCACCATCACTACCACCACCACTACATCGCTACCATCACCATGGCCACCACAACCACCACCACCACCACCACCACCACCACCACCACCACCAAAACCATACACACACACACAGACACACACACACACACACACACACACACACACACACACACAGACACACACACACACACACACACACACAGACACACACACACACACACACACACACACATACACACACACACACACACACACATACACACACACACACACACACACACACACACACACACACACACACACACACACACATACACACACACACACACACACACACACACACACACACACACGTCACTTGTACTTTTGAGTACATTTCATTAGAGTAACGCAGCAGATGGTACAGTTTCTTACAGAGTATTGCAGTGCTGAGTATTAAGAGTAGTGCCGATAGCACAATTAAATTAAATTTACAAAGTATAATATTTATAAAATAATAGTTTGCTGAAGCTATACACCCAGCGATGTGTGGGTGTGGTGGTGGGTGTGGTGGTGGGTGTGGTGGTGGGTGTGGTGGTGGTGTGGTGGTGGGTGTAGTGGTGGGTGTAGTGGTGGGTGTGGTGGTGGTGTGGTCGTGGGTGTAGTGGTGGGTGTGGTGGTGGGTGTGGTGGTAGGTGTAGTGGTAGGTGTAGTAGTGGGTGTAGTGGTGGGTGTAGTGGTGATTGTGGTGGTTAGTGTGGTGGTAGGTGTGGTGGTGGGTGTAGTGGTGGGAGTAGTGGTGGTTGTAGTGGTGGGTGTAGTGGTGGTGTGGTGGTGGGTGTAGTGGTGGGTGTAGTGGTGGGTGTGGTGGTGGGTGTGGTGGTGGGTGTGGTGGTGGGTGTGGTAGTGAGTGTGGTGGTGGGTGTGGTGGTGGGTGTGGTGGTGGTGTGGTGGTGGGTGTAGTGGTGGGTGTAGTGGTGGGTGTGGTGGTGGGTGTGGTGGTGGGTGTGGTGGTGGGTGTGGTGGTGAGTGTGGTGGTGGGTGTGGTGGTGGGTGTGGTGGTGGGTGTGGTGGTGGTGTGGTGGTGGGTGTAGTGGTGGGTGTGGTGGTGGGTGTTGTGGTGGGTGTGGTTGTGGGTGTGGAGGAGGGTGTGGTGGTGGGTGTGGTGGTGGGTGTGGTCGTGGATGTGGTGGTGGGTGTGGTGGTGGGTGTGGTGGTGGGTGTGGTGGTGGGTGTGGTGGTGGGTGTGGTGGTGGGTGTGGTGGTGGGTGTGGTGGTGGGTGTGGTGGTGAGTGTGGTGGTGGGTGTGGTGGTGGGTGTGGTGGTGGGTGTGGTGGTGGGTGTGGTGGTGGGTGTGGTGGTGGGTGTTGTGGTGGGTGTGGTGGTGGGTGTGGTGGTGGGTGTGGTGGTGAGTGTGGTGGTGGGTGTGGTGGTGGGTGTGGTGGTGGGTGTGGTGGTGGGTGTGGTGGTGGGTGTGGTGGTGGGTGTGGTGGTGGATGGGGTGGTGGTGGGTGTAGTGGTGGGAGTAGTGGTGGGTGTAGTGGTAGGTGTGGTGGAAGGTGTGGTGGTAGGTGGTGGTGGGTGTGGTGGTAGGTGTGGTGGTGGGTGTGGTGTTGGGTGTTGTGGTGGGTGTAGTGGTGGATGTAGTGGTGGGTGTGGTGGTGGGTGTGTAGTGGTGGGTGTAGTGGTGGGTGTGGTGGTGGGTGTAGTGGGGTGGTGGTGGTGTGTAGTGGTGGGTGTAGTGGTGGGTGTAGTGGTGGGTGTAGTGGTGGTGTAGTGGTATGTGTAGTGTGGATGTAGTGGTGGGTGTAGGGTGGTGTAGTGGTGTTGGTGGGTAGTGTGTGTAGTGGTGCGGGTAGTGGTGCGGGTAGTGGTGCGGGTAGTGTGTGTAGTGGTGCGGGTAGTGGTGGGGGTAGTGGAGGGTGTAGTGGTGGGTGTAGTGGTGGGTGTGGTGGTGGGTGTGGTGATGGGTGTAGTGGTGGGTGTAGTGGTGGGTGTAGTGGTGGGTGTAGTGGTGGGTGTGGTGGTGGGTGTAGTGGTGGGTGTAGTGGTGGTGTTGGTGTGTAGTGGTGGGTGTAGTGTGGGTGTAGTGTGGTGGGTGTCGTGGTGGGTGTTGTGGTGGGTGTAGTGGTGGGTGTAGTGGTGGGTGTAGTGGTGGGTGTAGTGGTGGGTGTAGTGGTGGGTGTAGTGGTGGGTGTAGTGGTGGGTGTAGTGGTGGGTGTAGTGGTGGGTGTAGTGGTGGGTGTAGTGGTGGGTGTAGTGGTGGGTGTTGTGGTGGGTGTAGACGAAGGTGGTGGGTGTTGTGGTGGGTGTAGTGGGGTGTAGGGTGGGTGGTGGTGGGTGTAGTGGTGGGTGTAGTGGTGGGTGTGTGTGGTGTAGTGTGTGTGGTGGGGGTGGTGGGTGGTGTTGTGGTGGGTGTGGTGGTGGGTGTGGTGGTGAGTGTGGTGGTGGGTGTGGTGGTGAGTGTGGTGGTGGGTGTGGTGGTGGGTGTGGTTGTGGGTGTGGTGGTGGGTGTGGTGGTGGGTGTTGTGGTGGGTGTGGTGGAGGGTGTGGTGGTGGGTGTGGTGGTGGGTGTGGTGGTGGGTGTTGTGGTGGGTGTGGTGGAGGGTGTGGTGGTGGGTGTGGTGGTGGGTGTGGTGGTGGGTGTTGTGGTGGGTGTGGTGGAGGGTGTGGTGGTGGGTGTGGTGGTGGGTGTGGTGGTGGGTGTGGTGGTGGGTGTGGTGGTGAGTGTGGTGGTGGGTGTGGTGGTGGGTGTTGTGGTGGGTGTGGTGGTGGGTGTGGTGGTGGGTGGTGGTGGGGAGTGGTGGGGGTAGTGGTGGTGCGTTGTGGTGGGTGGTGGTGGTGGGTGAAGGTGGTACGTTGTGGTGGGTGGTGGTGGTGGGTAGTGGTGGTGCGTTGTGGTGGGTGGTTGTGGTGCGTTGTGGAGGGTGGTGGTGCGTTGTGGTGGGAGGTGGTGGTGCGTCGTGGTGGTGGTGCGCTGTGGTGGGTGGTGGTGCGTTGTGGTAGGTGGTGGTGGGTGGTGGTGGTGGGTGGTGGTGGTGGGTGGTGGCGGTGGGGGGTTGTGGTGGGTTGTGGTGGGTGGTGGTGGCGGGTGGTGGGTTGTGATGGGCTGTGGTGGTGGGTGGTGGTGGTAGTGGTGGTGGGTAGTGGTGGTGGTGGCGGGTAGTGGTGGATGGTGGTGGGTGGTGGTGGTGGGTGATGTTGGTGGTGGGTGGCGGTAGTGGTGGGTGGTGGTGGTGGGAGGCGGTGGTGGTGGGTGGTTGTGATGGGTGGTGGGGGTGGTTGTGATGCGTGGTGGTGGTGCGTGGTGGTGGTGATGGGTGGTGCTGCATGGTGGATGGTGGGTGGTCGTGGTGTGTGGTGGTGGTGGGTGGTGGTGAGTGGTGTTGGTGGGTGGTAGCGAGTGGTGGTGGTAGTGGTGGGTGGTGTTGGTGGGTGGTGTTGGTGGGTGGTGGTGGGTGGTGGTGGTGGTGGGTGGTGGCGGTGGGGGGTTGTGGTGGGTTGTGGTGGGTGGTGGTGGCGGGTGGTGGGTTGTGATGGGCTGTGATGAACTGGAGTAAACACTGTCTTCAACAGCCGACTCTTCGTCATGCAGGTTGGAAAAAAAAAATGATTCCCTTCCCGATGCTTCAGTACAGTCTGCCTCGATTACATGAACTTACACGAAACTACACAAAATGACGTAAAAAGTGCATGAAGATACGTGAAATTACAGATGTACCAAGTAGAAACAAAGACACACTTAAAGGGGAACTTGTATGGCTTTAACTTAAATTTGCACTGTTTATGTTACCCTTAAAATATCCTTAAAATAACCTTAAAACAACTTTATAATCAAACTGTCCGTCAAACAGTGAAGTTTAAAATGCAGTAAGTGGTGTAATGTACATTGAACTTGGTAGCGTGCAGCTGTCTGCGTCATTAAGATTTAATTTTCAACCTTAACGTTCTGTTTACGACGTTAAGCTCCTATCTGCAACATGAAGCTACTGTTTGCAACATTAAGCTTATGTTTGCAACATTAAGCTTTTGTTTGTAATATGAAGCTTCAGTTTGCAACATTAAGCTTCTGTTTGTAGTATGAAGCTTCTGTTTGCAACATTAAGGTATGAAACGCTTAAAATTCCCAGACTCGGCAACTGCTCTACACATCGTCAAGAATGTGACTCTCATTTGCGCTACGTTTAACACAACTACAGTTCCAGTACAATAGCACAATTACAGTGTCAGTACAAGACCACAGATGCAGTGTAAGGCTACAGGTAGGACTACAGTGTCAGTACAAGACCACAGTCACAGTTACAGTTCAAGACTAGAACTTCGGTACAAGGCTACCAGTACGACTACAATTTCGGTACAAATCTACAGTTACGGCTACACTTCAAGATTACAGCTCCGGTTCAAGGGCTACAGGTCTAGCAAATACAGTGCAGCTGTATAGTGATGCTACCGCAATACAAACAGCAACTGAATTTTAGCAAAGAATAACGACTAGTTTCGAAGAGGAAGCCAGTGAAGAGTGACTCACACATCATAACGAAACGATCGTAAACAAACCATACCACGGGCGGGGTTAGAACCCGCGTTCAGAGAGCCTTAAAACTCCAGACCGACGCGGGCTCTAACCCCGCCCGTGGTATAAAGTAAAGAGTGACCTCGAAAATTGTCCTAACTGATCGTTCCTAAGTCACTGGAATCATCGGGAATTATTTAAGTGCAACTGTAGTCTCTGAACTGCGATTTGTGTGGCGTCCACTTTCATATTTATCACGTAACTTCTGAAGAGTTAAAAGGTTTTACGGGTTTTCTTGCTTCCTTGTTCGTTAAAACATTCTGTAACTTAAACATTTGCTGTAAATTGAACATTCTGTAAATTTTTGACAAGTCTCCTGATATTGCACGTTTTGTCAATCACTACGTTCCGTAAATTAAACTTTCCGTTATGTTAATTGTAACATTTTGTAAATTAAGCGTTCCATAAATGATACATTGTGCTACATAACCATTCTGCAAGTCAACCATTCCGTAAATCAATTTTTCTGTAAATCAACCATTCTGTAAATCAACCAGGCTGTAAATCAACCATTCTGTAAATCAACCAGGCTGTAAATCAACCATTCTGTAAATCAACCAGGCTGTAAATCAGCTATTTTGTGAATCAACCATTCCGTAAATCAACCATTCTGTAAATCAGCCAAACTGCAAATCAACCAGATTATAAATCAACCAGGCTGTAAATCAACCAGACTGTAAATCAACCATTCAGTAAATCAACCATTCAGTAATCAACCAGATTGTAAATCAACCAACCTGCTAAATGTTTCACTTTTGGCTTGTGATTTGTACGAGATTAAGTTTTATTAGCATAAATAATAAGGGTTTTATAAGTAAAAGCAGGAAAATAAATAAACCAAATTCAGAGAAGCAAGTCTTGTCTTGGTTTATTAAACAAACACACACACATACACATATACACACACACACACACACACACACACATACACACACACACACACACACACACACACACACATACACACACACACACACACACACACACACACACACACACATACACACACACACACACACACACACACACACACACACACACACATACACACACACAGGTAATACCTTTTCGTGGAATTAGTCAAGTCATATCTAACTTTTCCAGAGCAAGATTACTATGTGATGCAGCGTAATGAGAGAGAGAGAGAGAGAGAGAGAGAGAGAGAGAGAGAGAGAGAGAGAGAGAGAGAGAGAGAGAGAGAGAGAGAGAGAGAGAGACGACCTGCCAGGAGAAATGGAAGACACTGTAGTGGGAGGGAGATGCAAATACAAGGATGAGAAAGAATGATGGAGTCTGAGGGGCTGTTAGTGCGATGGAAATCTCAGCGTAATGACAATGAGTCGCCTCTCCTTCAGTGCCGCGATCTTAACATAAATTGTGACTTATCCCTCCTACAGAAGGAGAGGGAGAGGAGGAGGAAAGCCAGGAGGAAGGAGAGGAGGAGAGAGAGAAGGAGGGAGAGGAGGAGGGAGAGGAGGAGGAGAGGAGGAAAAAGAGGGGAGGAAGGGTGGGAAAGGATGGAGAGCGAGAAAAATACAATGAAAATGAGAAGGAGGGAAGAAGGGTATAAAGAAGAGGAGAATGAAGAAAAAGAACAAAAGGGAATAGGAACAAAACGGGGACGAAGAGGAGGAGGAGGGACAGGGAAGAGGAGGAGGGACAGGGAAGGGGAGGAGGGACAGGGAAGAGAAGGAGGGACACGGAAGAGGAGGAGAGACAGGGAAGAGGAGGAGGGACACGGAAGAGGAGGAGGGACAGGGAAGAGGAGGAGGGACAGAGAAAAGGAGGAGTTACAGGGAAGAGGAGGAGGGACAGAGAAGAGGAGGAGGGACAGGAAGAGGAGGAGAGACAGGGAAGAGGAGGAGGGACAGGGAAGAGGAGGAGGGACAGGAAGAGGAGGGATAGGGAAGAGGAGGAGGGACAGGGAAGAGGAGGAGGGAAAGGGAAGAGGAAGAAGGACAGGGAAGAAAAGGAGGAGGGACAGGAAGAGGAGGAGAGACAGGAAGAGGAGGAGGGGCAGGAAGAGGAGGAGGGACAGGGAAGAGAAGGAGGGGCAAGGAAGAGGAGGGACAGGAAGAGGAGGAGGGACAGGGAAGAGGAGGAGGGACAGGGAAGAGGAGGAAGGACAGGGAAGAGGAGGATGGACAGGGAAGAAAAGGATGGACAGGAAGAGGAGGGACAGGGAAGAGGAGGGACAGGGAAGAAGAGGAGGGACAGGGAAGAGAAGGAGGGACAGGGAAGAGGAGGAGGGACAGGGAGAAGAGGGACAGGGAAGAGGAAGAGGGACAGGGAAGAGGAGGAGGGACAGGAAGAGGAGGAGGAACAGGAAGAGGAGGAGGGACAGGGAAGAGGAGGAGGGACAGGGAAGAGGAGGGACAGGGAAGAGGAGAAGGGACACGGAAGAGGAGGAGAGACAGGGAAGAGGAGGAGGGACACGGAAGAGGAGGAGGGACAGGGAAGAGGAGGAGGGACAGGGAAAAGGAGGGGATACAGGGAAGAGGAGGAGGGACAGAGAAGAGGAGGAGGGACAGGAAGAGGAGGTGGGACAGGGAAAAGGAGGAGGGACAGGGAAGAGGAGGAGGGACAGGAAGAGGAGGGATAGGGAAGAGGAGGAGGGACAGGGAAGAGGAGGAGGGACAGGGAAGAAGAGGAGGAGTGACAGGAAGAGGAGGAGAGACAGGAAGGGGAGGAGGGACAGGGAAGGGGAGGAGGGACAGGGAAGAGGAGGAGGGACACGGAAGAGGAGGAGAGACAGGAAAGAGGAGGAGGGACACGGAAGAGGAGGAGGGACAGGGAAGAGGAGGAGGGACAGGGAAAAGGAGGGGTTACAGGGAAGAGGAGGAGGGACAGAGAAGAGGAGGAGGGACAGGAAGAGGAGGAGAGACAGGGAAAAGGAAGAGGGACAGAGAAGAGGAGGAGGGACAGGAAGAGGAGGGATAGGGAAGAGGAGGAGGGACAGGGAAGAAGAGGAGGAGGGACAGGAAGAGGAGGAGAGATAGGAAGAGGAGGAGGGGCAGGAGAAGGAGGAGGGACAGGGAAGAGAAGGAGGGGCAGGAAGAGGAGGAGGGACAGGAAGAGGAGGAGGGACAGGGAAGAGAAGGAGGGGCAGGAAGAGGAGGAGGGACAGGAAGAGGAGGAGGGACAGGAAGAGGAGGAGGGACAGGGAAGAGGAGGAGGTACAAGGAAGAGGAGGGACAGGAAGAGGAGGAGGGACAGGGAAGAGGAGGAGGGACAGGGAAGAGGAGGAAGGACAGGGAAGAGGAGGATGGACAGGGAAGAGGAGGATGGACAGGAAGAGGAGGGACAGGGAAGAGGAGGAGGGACAGGGAAGAGGAGGAGGGACAGGGAAGAGGAGGAGGGACAGGAAGAAGAGGGACAGGGAAGAGGAGGAGGGACAGGGAATAGGAGGAGGGACAGGAAGAGGAGGAGGAACAGGAAGAGGAGGAGGGACAGGAAGAGGAAAAGGGACAGGGAAGAGGAGGAGGGACAGGGAAGAGGAGGGACAGGGAAGAGGAGAAGGGACAGGAAAGAGGAGGAGTGACAGGGAAGAGGAGGAGGGACAGGAAGAGAAGGAGTAACAGGAAGACGAGGAGGGACAGGAAGAGGAGGAGGGACAGGGAAGAGGAGGAGGGACAGGGAAGAGGAGAGGGACAGGGAAGAGGAGGAGGGACAGGGAGAGGAGGAGGGACAGGGAAGAGGAGGAGGGACAGGAAGAGGAGGAGGGACAGGAAGAGGAGAGACTGGGAAGAGAAGGAGGGACAGGGAAGAGGAGGAGGGACAGGAAGAGGAGGAGGGACAGGAAGAGGAGGAGGGACAGGGAAGAGGAGGAGGGACAGGGAAGAGGAGGATGGACAGGAAGAGGAGGGACAGGAAGAGGAGGGACAGGAAGAGGAGGAGGGACAGGAAGAGGAGTGACAGGAAGAGGAGGAGGGACAGGAAGAGGAGGAGGGACAGGGAAGAGGAGGAGGGACAGGGAAGAGGAGGAGGGACAGGAAGAGGAGGAGGGACAGGAAGAGGAGAGACTGGGAAGAGAAGGAGGGACAGGGAAGAGGAGGAGGGACAGGAAGAGGAGGAGGGACAGGAAGAGGAGGAGGGACAGGGAAGAGGAGGAGGGACAGGGAAGAGGAGGATGGACAGGAAGAGGAGGGACAGGAAGAGGAGGAGGGACAGAGAAGAGGAGGAGGGACAGGAAGAGGAGAAGGGACAGGGAAGAGGAGGAGGGACAGTGAAGAGGAGGAGGGACAGGGAGAGGAGGAGGGACAGGAAGAGGAGGAGGGACAGGAATGAGGAGGAGGGACAGGTAAGAGGAGGAGGGACAGAGAAGAGGAGGAGGGACAGGAAGAGGAGGAGGGACAGGAAGAGGAGGAGGGACAGGAAGAGTAGGAGGGACAGGAAGAGGAGGGACAGGGAAGAGGAGGAGGGACAGGAAGAGGAGGATTATTACAACCCTGGATTCCAAATGGCCTGTTATCCCGGGTGTAATGGGAGCAAAATAAACACAGCAGAAAAAGTTTAGACTTATATTATCCTTCACCAATTTAGAACACCAATATGTACACTATGTACAGTGATAAGTATAGTGCACTCCACGGTAAGCAAGGCAGAAATAGAAGCCACAAGATAGCAGACCGTGCTTCAACCAGCTGTAGAATGGGAATAACAAGGGCAGACAGGAGAGTGGTACCCACATAACCTCTTCGATTGCCAAAACCATCTTCTTATTGGCTAGAACCTGGTCACTAGTTGAACGACGGGGCCCCATCAACTCTTAGCAACCCGGTTCGCTGGTTGGGGGAGATAGCCTGTAAATGAGGGTATGTACATGCGCCGAATAAAGGTTACGTACTCTTTGCATGCCACACCCCCACCTCGAGAAGGCTCAGGATTAGGCTGCCACCTCCCAGTGGTAACCGTGCCGCCATGGCACAAAATAATGGGACCGCCTTTCCTCTCCACCATCCAACTCTTAGATAGAGTTCAGCTTTTCTCGCGACAAAAAGCCAAACCCTAAACTCAGAGTGAGACAGCAGTCAGTCAGGCTAGCATAGGTCCAAGATACAGGCGGACGGTAGCCCGCATCCCCTCACTAAAAAGAAAAACCCACACCAGGGGATAAAAAAAAAAGAGCGTGAAAAGGGGTTACCACAAATAATATAACGTCCTAACCTAAATAAATAAAAATATTAGACTCTAGATAAAGAGTCCGCCAACACATTTTCTTTGCCGGCAATATATTTAATGGAAATATTATAGGGCTGCAGCCTTAGCGTCCAGCGCATGAGCCTTGTGTTGTGGTTCTTCATGGCTTGGAGATATACTAGAGGATTGTGATCACTGTAGACTGTGACCACCTGCGATGTCTGGCCCACATAAACATCGAAATTGGTAGAGTAAGCCCTCTGATGTGGCTTGAACTTGGCTGAAAAGTATGCTACAGGCTGCAACTCCTCATTTTCGATTTGTTATAGTACTGCCCCAACCCCAGACTCGCAAGCATCAACCTGTAATGAAAAAGGTTTGGAGAAGTCTGGAGACAAAAGAATGGGTGCAGTACACAATATTCTTTTTGCTTGTCAAAAGAAGTTTGACAATCTGGGGTCCAATTAAAGGGAACTTTGTGACTGGTAAGAGAGGTAAGAGGGGCTACAATATCCGAGAAATTCTTACAGAATCTTCTGTAAAATCCTATCATGCCTAGGAAACGTTGAAGAGATTTCCTATCATGAGGAACTGGATAATCTTTAATAGCAAGAACTTTAGCAAGTTTAGGTGCAACTTTACCACTACCTACTTCATGGCCTAGAAAAGTGACAGTGGCCTGGCCAAAGGAAGATTTAGATAAATTAACTGTTAAATGGGAACTCTGAAAGGTCTCAAAAAGAGCCTTAAGTCTAAGTAGGTGTTGATCCCAAGTATCAGACACCACAACAATATCATCTAGGTACGCTGCCGTGCCTTCAAGTCCTTTAATAGCCTGATGGATAAGTTTCTGGAATGAAGAGGGGGAATTTTTCATTCCGAAGGGGGTAACTGTGTATTGATAATGACCTCCTGGAATTACGAAGGCAGAGATTTCCTTCGCCTTATCCATTAAAGGTACCTGATAGTAACCTTTAAGGAGATCTAACTTGGACATAAAAGTAGCTTTACCCACAAAGTCAATTACGTCATCCAGACGAGGAAGAGGGTAAGCATCTGTAATTGTGACCTCATTCACCTTACGGTAGTCTGTACACATACGAAACCCTCCATCAGCCTTCTTCACAAGGATGCACGGTGAAGCCCATGGACTAGATGACTCCTCCACTAAACCATGCTTTAACAAAAATTCTACTTCCTGCTGAAGTAACCTTTGCTTTTCAGGATTAGCTCTGTAGGGGGAGAGTTTAATTGGTTTAGAGTTTCCCACATCCACATCATGATAACCTAACGTACATTTTTTCGGCACATCCGAAAAAATATTAGGATATGACTGTAGAAGCTCAGTTAAATTTGTTGCTTGGGTTTCAGATAGTCCCTCCATTAAAGGGCTAGGATCCTTGAGGAGGACAGAATTTGAAAGTTTAATATTAATTTCAGAGATAGAGTGCAAAGAGTCAGAGTCGTCCTCAGAGGTAGAGGACAGAGTCATTACTGGGACTTTATCTGGTGTATAAAAAGACTTTAATTAATGTGGTAAGTTTTAGTTTTTGAGGTCTTATCAATGGGAGCTACCACATAATTTACATCAGATAATCTACTTACAATCTGCATAGGTCCCGTAAATCTAGTTTTCAAGGTGTGGCCAGGTATAGGTTCCTGCACCAACACCTTGTCTCCTGGATGGAAGGAGCGGAATTGTGCACTTCTGTCATACCTCTGTTTCATCTTACTTTGAGTTGTCTTTAGGTTAGCCTTGGCTAACTGACGTGCCACCTGCAACCTTGAAGACGGGTTGTAGAGTGTTGAGCTAACGTCTTCTCCCATCCATCCTTCTTTGAGCACCCGAAGAGGACCTCGTACATTGTGCCCAAAGATCAGCTCAAACGGACTATACCCTGTAGACTCTTGCACCGTCTCTCGTACTGAGAACAGCAACAAAGGTAGTGATTCATCCCAGTCTGTAGGAAAGTGCATGCAAAAAGTTCTCAACATAGTTTTTAACGTCTGATGGAATCTTTCCAAGGCGCCTTGGGACTGAGGATGATAGGCAGTGGATAAGTTGTGGATTATCCCTAACCTAGTTAATACTTCCCTAAATGCTTTGGCAGTAAAGTTAGTACCTTGATCACTTTGAATAGTTTTAGGAATGCCAAAACAAGAAATGAATTTGGTTAAAGCTTCGAGAATAGCTTTAGTATTAATACTGCGCATGGGAAATGCTTCAGGATATCTGGTTACTTTATCCATAATTGTAAATAAATATTGATTTCCAGACTTTGACCTAGGTAGTGGACCTACACAATCTATAATTAAATCTGCAAAAGGTTCTCCATCAGCAGGTATAGGTTGGAGAGGTGCAGGTTTAATGGAATGTCCAGGTTTCCCTACTTGCTGATATTCTCGGCAACACCTAATATGATTCTTCACATCTTTCTTTAATTTTGGCCAATAAAATTCTTTTGTGATTCTATACAAGGTTTTTGTAATTCCTAAGTGACCTCCTAATGAAGTATTATGAGCTATATTTAATATTTGAGGTCTAAACTTGGTTGGAACCACTAACCTGTCATACAATTGCCAGTCTCAGTGCAGATCAAATAATCGTTTTTAACTTCATACTTGACCGGATGACCCAAAGAGGATTTACCCATGGCTGCCTGAAAAGCGAATTTTAAAGAAGGGTCCTTTCGTTGTTCCTCCTGGAAGGACAGTCCCTCGGGCATGGAAACAGAGACATCTGGCAATCCTGCAACCTGGGAATAGGAAGGCTTGATCGGGGTCTGTTCACTTGATTTACGAGGCTCCGGCAGGTGTGCCTCATAAAACAACGTGGCTATTCCGAGATCGGAGTCGTGCAAGGATAGGTCAACATTCTCTCCAGACAACCCTTGGGATGTTGCCCGAGTTATGGCCAACACCGGAGAAGAATTACTCATTATAGGTTCAGGACATGCGCTAACAGTAGTAATGTTATTACCCAGTAATAACATGGCATCTTTCATGGGGAATCCTTTTGAGACACCTACAGTCAAGTACCCATTGTAATATTTGCACTGTACATAAATTTTATGCAAAGGGACAGAATATATAGCTCCTCCAAATGCTTCTAATAAAACAGAGGAATTCAAGGAAGTATGCTCTGAAAGGGGTAATATTCCTTCTCTTACAAGTGAGCAATATGTTCCAGTATCTCTAAAGGTCTTTACTTCAGTTGTTTCTGAGTTTTCCTGAAGGGAAATAAGACTCTTGCAATAATAAGGGGCCATACCTTTTTCTACTTCTCTAGGGGACATGTTACTAGGGATATTAGAGATTTTCCCAATGGGTTGGGGTTTGTGGGGGCAGTTGGGACGGATATGACCTACTTTGTTACAGAGGAAGCAGACGACAGGCTTGCCCTTTACTCCCTGCGGCCGTTGCAAATGGTGTCGTTCTGGCTGGTGTTTCTCTGGATACTGTTGTCGAGATGCACCATGAGTAGTTTGCCTCTCCGCAGGTGGACCATAAGTTGAAAAGCGTGGCTCACCAGGTGACTTAGTTGGCTGACGTAGACGTTCTCCCTCCGGCTGGCACTTCATTCTCCAAGGTTGACGATCTCTGCTCATGCCTGGCTGTTGAAAAGAGAGACGGGACCGCTCGGACAAGGAGCGGTTAGTTTCGAAGGTATCAGCCAACCTGGCTGCCTCCAATGCAGTGGTTAAGTCACGATCCTGCAGAAAGACTCGAACCTCTGGTCCCACAGACTCCAGCAGGTTATCAATCAGAATAAGCTGTACCAGCTCCTCAAAGGTAGAGACACCACTTGCTTTATACCAGCTGGTAAAAGCTTTGGTTTGCTGTCTCACAAAGTCCAATAGGGATTGACCAAGCCGTCGTCTGCCCGCTTAAAATTATTTTTATATTTGGCTGGGATACATGTATATGCTCCCAACACTGTGGTCTTCACTACCTGATAATCAGAAAATTCAGAGTCATTTAATACTGACGTAAATTCCTGTGCCTTACCCAATAATGCTGTATGAACCAACGATGCCCAATGCTGTTCCGACCACCTCAAGGCTCGAGCCTGATTTTCGAAGCTTTCGAAAAATTGTTCTGGTTCGGCCTCATTGAAGCGGGGAACAAACTGTACTGCTTTCTGAAAACTAAAATTATTTACAGAATGCGAAAACTGCCTCCTTTCTCTTTCCCTATCAAATTCTTCCCTTGCGAATGCTCTCTGTTCCCTAGTTTGCTCAAGATTGATTTTTGCCAGCTCAAGTGCCAACGACGCTGATTCACCTTGAGACAACCCAGCTGCACTATACTGACCATTTTGCTCCGTAGGTGTATCATCTTCCTTCTGCGAGAACATAGTAGTAGTTTTTGCCCTAGCTCTCGTAGAGGGAGGAGTCTGATGTGCCATCTCTTCTTCTGTAAGTTTGTCAGCAATCAGTGAACGCAGTTGCGCAGCTGTGAGAGTGCGTTTGTATTTAATGCCAATGGAACGAGCAATTTGCCAACAACGCTGTAGGGACAATTTAGGTAGGTTATGCAAAGTATATGCCGACACCAGACGTCTGACTCGTCTAGGTGGCATAAGTTATTCGCTATGCACAGTACGATTGCAGAATACCCCAACGTAACACGTTAATTTGCAGAACACGCTTAGCTATGCACAGTACGATTGCAGTATACGCATACAAGCAAAGCCGACTGCAAAATTCTCCACACCGAACAGGCTAGTAACAACTGACACACAAAATTTGTAAAGCAATACCAGACATCCACACTGTTCTAGAAGATTGACCGTAGCGAAGAGAGCACACAGAACACGCTAGTAGCGAGCTGTTGAACGATCACACAATAGCAAGGCTGACCATAAAGCAACTGACACGCAAAATTTGTAAAGCGTAGGCAAAGCTAATGCAATGCCAGACAGCAAGCTGCACAATGTTCCTGCTACGAGCTTCACCCTAAGCTCAACAGTTTCTCTAAATCCAGCTCCAGCTCTCGGACAGGCTACCCATATTACAACCCAGGATTCCAAATGGCCTGTTATCCCGGGTGTAATGGGAGCAAAATAAACACAGCAGAAAAAGTTTAGACTTATATTATCCTTCACCAATTTAGAACAGCAATATGTACACTATGTACAGTGATAAGTATAGTGCACTCCACGGTAAGCAAGGCAGAAATAGAAGCCACAAGATAGCAGACCGTGCTTCAACCAGCTCTAGAATGGGAATGACAAGGGCAGACAGGAGAGTGGAACCCACATAACCTCTGCGATTGCCAAAACCATCTTCTTATTGGCTAGAACCTGGTCACTAGTTGAACGACGGGGCCCCATCATCAACTCTTAGCAACCTGATTCGCTGTAAATGAGGGTGTGTACATGCGCCGAATAAAGGTTACGTACTCTTTGCATGCCACAAGGAGGGACAGGAAGAGGAGGAGGGACAGGGAAGAGGAGGATGGACAGCGAAGAGGAGGAGGGACAGGGAAGAGGAGAAGGGACAGGAAAGAGGAGGAATGACAGGGAAGAGGAGGAGGGACAGGGAAGAGTAAAAGGGACAGTGAAGAGGAGGAGGGACAGGGAAGAGGAGGGACAGAGAAGAGGAGGAGTTACAGGGAAGAGGATGAGGGACAGAGAAGAGGAGGAGGGACAGGGAAGAGGAGGAGGGACAGGGAAGAGGAGGAGGGACAGCAAGAGGAGGATGGACAGGGAAGAGGGGGAGGGACAGGTAGAGGAGGAGATACAGGGAAGAGGAGGAGGGACAGGAAGAGGAGGAGAGACAGGGAAGAGGAGGGGGGACAGGGAAGAGGAGGAAGGACAGGGAAGAGGAGGAGGGACAGGAAGAGGAGGGACAGGGAAGAGGAGGAGGGACAGGAAGAGGAGGAGGGACAGGGAAGAGGAGGTGGGACAGGGAAGAGGAGGAGGGGCAGGGAAGAGGAGGAGGGACAGGGAAGAGGAGGAGGGACAGGAAGAGGAGGAGTGACAGGGCAGAGGAGGAGGGACAGGAAAGAGGAAAACGGACAGGGGAGAGGAGGAGGGACAGACAAGAGGAAAAGAGACAGGAAAAAGAGGAGGGACACGGAAGAGGAGGAGCTACAGGGAAGAGGGGGAGGGACAGAAAGAGGAGGAGGGACAGGAAGAGGAGGAGGGACAGGGAAGAGGAGGAGGGACAGGGAAGAGGAGGAGGGACAATGAAGAAGAGGAGGGACAGGAAGAGGAGGAGGGACAGGGAAGAGGAGGAGGGACAGGGAAGAGGAGGAGGGACAGGAAGAGGAGGAGGGACAGGGAAGAGGAGGACGGACAGCAAGAGGAGGATGGACAGGGAAGAGGGGGAGGGACAGGAAGAGGAGGAGAGACAGGGAAGAGGAGGGGGGACAGGGAAGAGGAGTAAGGACAGGGAAGAGGAGGAGGGACAGGAAGAGGAGGAGGGACAGGGAAGAGGAGGAGGGACAGGAAGAGGAGGAGGGACAGGGAAGGGGAGGTGGGACAGGGAAGAGGAGGAGGGACAGGAAGAGGAGAAGTGACAGGGAAGAGGAGGAGGGACAGGAAAGAGGAAAACGGACAGGGGAGAGGAGGAGGGATTTGGGAAGAGGAGGAGGGACAGACAAGATGAGGAGAGACAGGAAAAAGAGGAGGGACACGGAAGAGGAGGAGCTACAGGGAAGAGGAGGAGGGACAGAAAGAGGAGGAGGGACAGGGAGAGGAGGAGGGACAGGGAAGAGGAGGAGGGACAGGGAAGAGGAGGAGGGACAGGGAAGAAGAGGAGGGACAGGAAGAGGAGGAGGGACAGGGAAGAGGAGGAGGGACAGGGAAGAGGAGGAGGGAAAGGAAGAGGAGGAGGGACAGGGAAAAGGAGGAGGGACAGGAAGAGGAGGAGGGACAGGGAAGAAGAGGAGGGACAGGGAAGACGAGGAGGAACAGGAAGAGGAGGAGGGACAGGAAGAGGAGTAGGGACAGGGAAGAGGAGTAGGGACAGGGAAGAGGAGGAGGGACAGGGAAAAGAGGAGGGACAGCAAGAGGAGGATGGACAGGGAAGAGGGGGAGGGACAGGAAGAGGAGGAGATACAGGAAAGAGGAGGAGGGACAGAAAGAGGAGGAGGGACAGAGAAGAGGAGGAGGAGGGACAAAGAAGAGGAGGGACGGGCGAGAGGAGGATGGACAGGGAAGAGGAGGAGGGACAGGGAAGAGGAGGAGGGACAGGAAGAGGAGTAGGGACAGGTAAGAGGAGTAGGGACAGGGAAGAGGATGAGGGACAGGGAAGAGGAGGAGGGACAGCAAGAGGAGGATGGACAGGGAAGAGGAGGAGGGACAGGAAGAGGAGGAGATACAGGGAAGAGGAGGAGGGACAGGAAGAGGAGGAGGGACAGGGGAGAGGAGGGGGGACACGGAAGAGGAGGAAGGACAGGGAAGAGGAGGAGGGACAGGAAGAGGAGGAGGGCCAGGGAAGAGGAGGAGGGACAGGAAGAGGAGGAGGGACAGGGAAGAGGAGGAGGGACAGGAAGAGGAGGAGTGACAGGGAAGAGGAAGAGGGACAGGAAAGAGGAAAACGGACAGGGGACAGGAGGAGGGATTTGGGAAGAGGAGGAGAGACAGACAAGAGGAGGAGAGACAGGAAAAAGAGAAGGGACACGGAAGAGGAAACCTACAGGGAAGAGGAGGAGGGACAGAAAGAGGAGGAGGGACAGGAAGAGGAGGGACAGGGAAGAGGAGGAGGGACAGAAAGAGGAGGAGGGACAGGAAGAGGAGGGACAGGGAAGAGGAGGAGGGACAGGGAAGAGGAGGAGGGACAGGGAAGAAGAGGAGGGACAGGAAGAGGAGGAGGGACAGGGAAGAGGAGGAGGGACAGGGAAGAGGAGGAGGGACAGGAAGAGGACGAAGGACAGGGAAAAGGAGGAGGGACAAAAAGAGGAGGAGGGACAGGGAAGAGGAGGAGGGACAGGGAAGAGGAGGAGGGACAGGAAGAGGAGGAGGGACAGGGAAGAGGAGGAGGGACAGGGAAGAGGAGGAGGGACAGTGAAGAGGAGGAGGGACAGGGAAGAGGAAGAGGGACAAGAAGAGGAGGAGGGACAGTCAAGAGGAGGTGGGACAGGGAAGAGGAGGAGTGACAGGAAGAGGAGGAGGGACAGGGAAGAGGAGGAAAGGCAGGAAGAGGAGGAGGGACAGGGAAGAGGAGGAGGGGCAGGAAGAAGAGGAGGGACAGGGAAGAAGAGGAGGGACAGGGAAGAGGAGGAGGAACAGGAAGAAGAGGAGGGACAGGAAGAGGAGGAGGGACAGGGAAGAGGAGGAGGGACAGGGAAGAGGAGGAGGGACAGGGAAGAGGAGGAGGGACAGGGAAGAGGAGGAGGGACAGGGAAGAGAAGGAGTTACAGGGAAGAGGAGGAGGGACAGGAAAGAGGAAGAGTTACAGGGAAGAGGAGGAGGGACAAAGAAGAGGAGAAGGGACAGGGAAGAGGAGGAGTTACAGGGAAGAGGAGGAGGGACAGGGAAGAGGAGGAGGGACAGAAAGAGGAGGAGGGACAGGAAGAGGAGGAGGGACAGGGAAGAGGAGGAGGGACAGGGAAGAGGAGTAGGGACAGGGAAGAGGAGGAGGGACAGGAGGAGGAGGAGGGACTGGGAAGAGGCGGAGGGACAGGAAGAGGAGGAGGGACAGGGAAGAGGAGGAGGGACAGGTTAGAGGAGGAGGGACAGGAAGAGGAGAAGGGACAGGGGAGAGGAGGGACAGGGAAGAGGAGGAGTGACAGGGAAGAGCAGGAGTGACAGGGAAGAGGATGAGGGACAGGGAAGAGGAGGAGTTACAGGGAAGAGGATGAGGGACAGGGAAGAGGAGGAGGGACAGGGAAGAGGAGGAGGGACAGGGAAGAGGAGGAGGGACAGGAAGAGGAGGAGAGACAGGAAGAGGAGGTGGGACAGGAGGAGGAGGAGGGACAGGGAAGAGAAGGAGGGACAGGGAAGAGGAGGAGGGACAGGAAGAGGAGGAGGGACAGGAAGAGGAGGAGGGACAGGGAAGAGGAGGTGGGACAGGGAAGAGGAGGAGGGGCAGGAAGAGGAGGAGTGACAGGGAAGAGGAGGAGGGACAGGAAAGAGGAAAACGGACAGGGGACAGGAGGAGGGATTTGGGAAGAGGAGGAGAGACAGACAAGAGGAGGAGAGACAGGAAAAAGAGAAGGGACACGGAAAAGGAGGAGCTACAGGGAAGAGGAGGAGGGACAGAAAGAGGAGGAGGGACAGGAAGAGGAGGGACAGGGAAGAGGAGGAGGGACAGGGAAGAGGAGGAGGGACAGGGAAGAAGAGGAGGGACAGTAAGAGGAGGAGGGACAGGGAAGAGGAGGAGGGACAGGGAAAAGGAGGAGGGAGAGGAAGAGGAGGAGGGAGAGGGAAGAGGAGGAGGGACAGGGAAGAGGAGGAGGGACAGGAAGAGGAGGAGGGACAGGGAAGAGGAGGAAGGACAGGGAAGAGGAGGAGGGACAGGGAAGAGGATGAGGGACAGTGAAGAGGAGGAAGGACAGGGAAGAGGAGGAGGGACAAGAAGAGGAGGTGGGACAGTCAAGAGGAGGTGGGACAGGGAAGAGGAGGAGTGATAGTAAGAGGAGGAGGGACAGGGAAGAGGAGGAAAGGCAGGAAGAGGAGGAGGGACAGTGAAGAGGAGGAGGGGCAGGAAGAAGAGGAGGGACAGGGGAGAAGAGGAGGGACAGGGAAGAGGAGGAGGAACAGGAAGAAGAGGAGGGACAGGAAGAGGAGGAGGGACAGGGAAGAGGAGGAGGGACACGGAAGAGAAGGAGGGACAGGGAAGAGGAGGAGGGACAGGGAAGAGGAGGAGGGACAGGGAAGAGAAGGAGTTACAGGGAAGAGGAGGAGGGACAGGGAAGAGGAGGAGTTATAGGGAAGAGGAGGAGGGACAGGGAAGAGGAGGAGGGACAGGGAAGAGGAGGAGTTACAGGGAAGAGGATGAGGGCCTGGGAAGTGGAGGAGGGACAGGGAAGAGGCGGTGGGACTGGAGGAGGAGGAGGGACTGGGAAGAGGAGGAGAGACAGGAGGAGGAGGAGGGACTGGGAAGAGGAGGAGGGACAGGAAGAGGAGGAGGGACAGGGAAGAGGAGGAGGGACAGGTTAGAGGAGGAGGGACAGGAAGAGAAGGCACAGGGGAGAGGAGGAGAGACAGGGAAGAGGAGGAGTGACAGGGAAGAGGATGAGGGACAGGGAAGAGGAGGAGGGACAGGGAAGAGGAGGAGGGACAGGGAAGAGGAGGAGGGACAGGGAAGAAGAGGAGTTACAGGGAAGAGGATGAGGGACAGGGAAGAGGAGGAGGGACAGGGAAGAGGAGGAGGGACAGGGAAGAGGAGGAGGGACAGGAAGAGTAGGAGAGACAGGAAGAGGAGGAGGGACAGGGAAGAGAAGGAGGGACAGGGAAGAGGAGGAGGGACAGGAAGAGGAAGAGGGACAGGGAAAAGGAGGAGGGACAGGAAGAGGAGGAGGGACAGGAAGAGGAGGAGGGACAGGGAAGAGGAGAAGGGACAGGGAAGAGGAGGAGGGACAGGAAGAGGAGGAGGGACAGGGAAGAGGAAGAGAGACAGGGAAGAGGAGGAGAGACAGGGAAGAGGAGGAGGGACAGGGAAGAGGAGGAGGGACACGGAAGAGGAGGAGTGACAGGGAAGAGGAGGAGGGACAGGAAGAGAAGGAGGGACAGGGAAGAGGAAGAGGGACAGAAAGAGAAGGAGGGACAGGAAGAGGAGGAGGGAGAGGAAGAGGAGGAGGGACAGGGAAGAGGAGGAGGGACAGGAAGAGAAGGAGGGACAGGGAAGAGGAGGAGGGACAGAAAGAGGAGGAGGGACAGGAAGAGGAGGAGGGAGAGGAAGAGGAGGAGGGACAGG
>NC_091292.1:85710005-85725005 GCF_038502225.1 Cherax quadricarinatus | reverse complement strand
ACTATTGCATTTATTTTGTCTGCTTTAGAAAGGCGCAATTTTTTATTGTTATTAAGTGTATCATAAGACTTAAAGAATCTTTGAGGGCATTTGGGAATGTTAACAGCAATTTCAATAAAAGCTGTATTCAAAAATCTTGATACAGTAAAAAAAAACTTTTGATAAAGAATTCCCCCCAAAATGCTGATGGATGTGTCTATAAGATTCCTTGTAAAATTTGCGATAAAGTTTATTACGGTTAAACTGGTAAAAATCTCGAACGAAGATTAAAACAACATAAATATAGCATTAGAACTGGACAAGATTCCAATGCTCTATTTATTCATGTAAGAGATTTTAACCATCCAATTGATTTTCAAAAAGTTGAGAAAGTAGTATCAAGCAAGTCCATGGTCGACAGGAATATAATTGAATCTTGTTTCATAAAAAGCAGTTTTGACAATATTATGAATATTTCCTTTGGTTTATATAAATTAGATTCATTTATAATTAATAGAATTTGGGAAGAATTTAATAATACATTGGACAAATAATAATTTTTAAAATTCTTATTTCTTGGGTAGAATAGTTTGTTGGTGGGTTGTGTGAAGGACCTGTCTAGTTGGGCCGTCGGGCCTGCTGCAGTGTTCCCTTTCTTATGAGTCGCGTGTCAGATGTTCCTTTGTTGTGGGATCTGATAGTGAGGTGTGCGCTAGACCCCTTATATACCTTCCTTTGATGCTCTACTTTGATTGTTCCTTGATAATGTGAGTAGTCACGAAAGCGCTTGGAATTTCTCTATTCTTTCACAGTGGTTGTTTTGCATATTCTGAAATCACCTGTTTACTGTGATCTTATTGCATATATATATATATATATATATATATATATATATATATATATATATATATATATATATATATATATATATATATATATATATATATATATATATATATATATATATATATCGTGCCGAATAGGTGGAACTTGCAATTTTGACTTAAATAGCAACGCTCTTGCCGAATATGGCAAGAGAAAATTTGTGTATGCATTAATTTCCCAAAAATCATTCTGAACCTACCGAAAAATATATTTCATAGTGTTTATGATTAAATTACTGTAAACTTATCTTTAATATATTTAGCTGCATTAAGCTCAGTTAAATTGCGCTTATTATAATAAGCTTAGGTAACTTTTCTGAGGTTCTTTTGGTAAAAAAATATTAATTTTTACATGAACGTTAGTGAAAAAAATATATCTTTAAATATATCTTTAAACGTATAAGAGAACATTTTAGAAATTAGTTAATTTTAAATGAGTTATTGCTAACTGACCAATTTTACCTATTCGGCACGACATATATATATATATATATATATATATATATATATATATATATATATATATATATATATATATATATATATATATATATATATATATATATATATGTATATATATATATATATATATATATATATATATATATATATATATATATATATATATATATATATATATATATATATATATATATATATAACTATTTCCGGAATTAAATTCTTTTACGTTAATTTTTTTTTGCGTCTTAATGCGCATTTTAAATGATTTACTAGTGTAGTTTTAATTTATCTTGCATATATATTTTGAATTTTCATGCAAATGTATATGAATTTATATTAATATATTAAAGCATACAAGTGTTATATGTTTAATATTTATGAGAGGGAGCGCTCTACGCTGAGGAACGCATATCCTGGCTACTAGGAGATACATGTATCCCGGCTACCGGGAGACACATTATGTATCCCAGGCACTAGGTATATTATGTATCCCTGACATTAAGAGGTATATTTTGTATATCAGACTGTAGGAGGTATATTATTTATACCAGACTCTTGGAGGTATATTATGTATACCAGATACTAGAAGGTATATTATGTATCCCCGGCACTAGGCATATTATGTATCCCTGACATTAGGAGGTATATTATGTATCCCTGACATTAGGAGGTATATTATGTATCCCAGACACTATGAGGTATATTATGCATCCCAGGCACTAGATATATGATGTATCCCTGACATTAGGAGATACATTATGTATCCCAGACTCTAGGAGGTATATTATGTATATCAGACTGTAGGAGGTATATTATTTATACCAGACTCTTGGAGGTATATTATGTATACCAGACACTAGAAGGTATATTATGTATCCCCGGCACTAGGTATATTATGTATCCCTGATATTAGGAGGTATATTATGTATCCCTGACATTAGGAGGTATATTATGTATCCCAGACACTATGAGGTATATTATGTATCCCAGGCACTAGATATATGATGTATCCCTGACATTAGGAGATACATTATGTATCCCAGACTCTAGGAGGTATATTATGTATCCCAGACACTAGAAGGTATATTATGTATACCAGAATCTATGAGGTATATTATTTATCCCAGACACTAGGAGGTATTTTATGTGTCCCTGACACTAGGAGGTATTATGCATTCCAACTATTAGAGGATACACGCATCCCAGTTACCTGGAGATACATTATTTGACGCTGCTACCAGGAGATACATTATTTACCGCTGCTACTAGGAGATACATTATGTATCCCAGCTACCGGAAGATACTTGGGAGAGGCAAATAGAAGGAGACTTTTCACTCCGCTCTAGGTTGTCTACGCAGGACTATCTACTATCTCGATGGAGGACTATCTATGACTATCAGATGGTTAAAGGAAGGATAGTAAAGTAGAAGGCTCTCTTCCTCCCCTTTTCTTATTAAATGTCGACTAAGGTCGACATTTAATAAGAAAAAGTAGAAGTGGATGGAAGGTGTGATTTATTCTTCTACCTCCTCTACTAATGTCTCTACTACTACTGCTTCTACTGCTACCTCCACTATTTCTACTTCCCTTACTGGTACATCCTAGAAGACCGTGACCACAGCCACTAGAAGCTACATCATGCATCCCAGCTACCGAAAGATACATCGTGTATCCCAGCTAATAAGATACATTATGCATCCTGCGTATGATACCACACCCATGATACCACACCCATGATACCACACCCATGATACCACACCCATGATACCACACATATGATACCACACCCATGATACCACACCTATGATACCACACCCATGATACCACACCCATGATACCACACCCATGATACCACACCCATGATACCACACCCATGATACCACACCCATAATACCACACCCATGATACCACACCCATGATACCACACCCATGATACCACACCCATGATACCACACCCATGATACCACACCCATGATACCACACCCATGATACCACACCCATGATACCACACCCATGATACCACACCCATGATACCACACCCATGATACCACACCCATGATACCACACCCATAATACCACACCCATAATACCACACCCATAATACCACACCCATAATACCACACCCATGATACCACACCCATAATACCACACCCATAATACCACACCCATAATACCACACCCATAATACCACACCCATAATACCACACCCATGATACCACACCCATAATACCACACCCATAATACCACACCCATAATACCACACCCATAATACCACACCCATGATACCACACCCATAATACCACACCCATAATACCACACCCATAATACCACACCCATAATACCACACCCATAATACCACACCCATAATACCACACCCATAATACCACACCCATAATACCACACCCATAATACCACACCCATGATACCACACCCATAATACCACACCCATAATACCACACCCATAATACCACACCCATAATACCACACCCATGATACCACACCCATAATACCACACCCATGATACCACACCCATGATACCACACCCATGATACCACACCCATAATACCACACCCATGATACCACACCCATGATACCACACCCATGATACCACACCCATGATACCACACCCATAATACCACACCCATGATACCACACCCATAATACCACACCCATGATACCACACCCATGATACCACACCCATGATACCACACCCATAATACCACACCCATAATACCACACCCATAATACCACACCCATGATACCACACCCATAATACCACACCCATGATACCACACCCATGATACCACACCCATGATACCACACCCATAATACCACACCCATGATACCACACCCATAATACCACACCCATGATACCACACCCATAATACCACACCCATGATACCACACCCATAATACCACACCCATGATACCACACCCATGATACCACACCCATGATACCACACCCATAATACCACACCCATGATACCACACCCATAATACCACACCCATAATACCACACCCATAATACCACACCCATAATACCACACCCATAATACCACACCCATAATACCACACCCATAATACCACACCCATGATACCACACCCATAATACCACACCCATGATACCACACCCATGATACCACACCCATGATACCACACCCATAATACCACACCCATGATACCACACCCATGATACCACACCCATGATACCACACCCATAATACCACACCCATGATACCACACCCATGATACCACACCCATAATACCACACCCATAATACCACACCCATAATACCACACCCATAATACCACACCCATAATACCACACCCATAATACCACACCCATGATACCACACCCATAATACCACACCCATAATACCACACCCATAATACCACACCCATAATACCACACCCATGATACCACACCCATGATACCACACCCGTGTTACCGAGAAAGATAAAAGTCTAATAATAAAATACAATTTTGTAATACATATTATATTTTCTTCACTATTACAAAAATAATGATACAATAAAATACAAACATAATCTGAATCATTAGTTTTTTTCAGTAAACACGGAATGATTCACATGAACGAAGCTTACGTACTTTTTAACTGGTTAATGATTCAACTATTGTTTGAAAGTCCAGTTCACAAAGAATATCCCTTTCAATACTCATTATTGCAAGCCAGGAGAGTCAACTTTGACTCACTGATGTTCTTAGTCTGTTCTTCAATATTTTCATCCTCGGAAATGTTCGTTCGCCAGTAAAATTCGACACCACCAATACTAGGTAAATCCTCAACATGATCTCAACACTGCGAAAAGTTATCTTTAAATCACTTTCAAGCAAAATTTTGTAGAAGTAGAGTTATTTAGGCTGACTGTTATTGTATTCTTGCACCTTAAGTTTTACAAAGGCAGCAAAATGTTAAGTTTTACAAAGGCAGCAAAATGTTAAGTTTTACAAAGGCAGTAAAATGTTAAGTTTTACAAAGGCAGTAAAATGTTAAGTTTTACAAAGGCAGCAAAATGTTAAGTTTTACAAAGGCAACAAAATGTTAAGTTTTACAAAGGCAGCAAAATGTTAAGTTTTACAAAGGCAACAAAATGTTAAGTTTTACAAAGGCAACAAAATGTTAAGTTTTACAAAGGCAACAAAATGTTAAGTTTTACAAAGGCAACAAAAATGTTAAGTTTTACAAAGGCAACAAAATGTTGAGTTTTACAAAGGCAACAAAATGTTAAGTTTTACAAGGGCAACAAAAATGTTAAGTTTTACAAGGGCAACAAAATGTTAAGTTTTACAAGGGCAACAAAAATGTTAAGTTTTACAAGGGCAACAAAAATGTTAAGTTTTACAAGGGCAACAAAATGTTAAGTTTTACAAAGGCAACAAAATGTTGAGTTTTACAAAGGCAACAAAAATGTTAAGTTTTACAAAGGCAACAAAAATGTTAAGTTTTACAAAGGCAACAAAAATGTTAAGTTTTACAAAGGCAACAAAAATGTTGAGTTTTACAAAGGCAACAAAATGTTAAGTTTTACAAAGGCATCAAAATGTTAAGTTCAAAGGTAACAATACGTAATTGCTCATCTCTAAGACTGGGTTCTAAGTTTGTGTTATAGATATTGACAGGATTGGCGGCAACATAATAATTATTTTTATTTTATTTTTTAATAATTCATATTTTTTTTATATATCTCATCTTGTGGGCCCCCCTCCCATTTAATCCGGCCCTGCTACACTGCTACACAGACTAGTTGAAGACATATGTACTATGTGCATTTCAACACACACACCAACATAGACACACACACCAACACACACACACACACATACACACATACACACATACACACATACACACACTAATGCTCATAGCTTCTCATTTTTTCCGACTCGAGTTTACGAAGTGTGAAATATATTTTTTTAATACCTCGTTGGATAAATTTGTGTGAAAGTTACTAATTGGTTAAAACTAATGCGTGTTTCCATTATTCTGTCTAAATTATTGGTTTAATGCATGATGGGAGTGACAACCAGTAACCTCGCTAGTTGAACCAGCGTAAACATACCAACCCACAACGGGGGTGAAAAAAACGTACCGAAGAAAACTGGAGGAAAATAGGCTGGACTGAAGAATTTTTAATGGGTCTGTACATTAAGGAGATCAAGCTAAAACGTAATTCACTTGTAGTTGGATTATTGAAACATTGGTTGCGTCCTCTGTGCAGGTTTTTCATATATTGTTAACCAGGAATGGTCCAGTGTCTGTATAAAGACAGACACGGGACCATTACGGTGGCTGCCTTTACACACACACACCAGACTGGTACCACGTACGCTTCTCGATACACTTTTATTGTTGGTCTTATCATTTTTTAAACGAACTTTGTTATTTTAATTTGCTTACAATACTCGTTCTTTGCTATTTTGTACAGCAGTACAATTTTTTTTGTATTGATCTTGATTGTACAGACAGTTCACTTACTCCCTCCCTCTCTCTCTCTCTCTCTCTCTCTCTCTCTCTCTCTCTCTCTCTCTCTCTCTCTCTCTCTCTCTCTCTCTCTCTCTCTCTCTCTTTCTCTTTCTCTCTCTGTCTCTCGCAGACTGAAACCAGTGTCGTATCTTCCATCCACTGTGGGGTACCACTATATCTATCATAAGTACTATTGTATTGTAATGTATAAGGCGATACAAATCACACATGCAGCAAGAGCCAGAGGAAGCAGGCAATCAGAAGCTCTCTTCAAAAAGTCTTAGACATATCTTGTGTGCCGTTGTGTTTCCAAGTCGTAATCACCTTCATTAGCCTCACTAATGACCAGTCTCTCTTCCTGAGATAATTCACTTAACCATTCTGTGGTTTGGAAGGGTTGGAGTTTGGCCCAGGCGAAGGAAGGGGCGAAGGGATGAGATGAGGGGAGGAGTGAATGGAGGAGGTGATGGGAAAGGGAGGTGATGTGAGGGGAGGGGAGATGATGGGAAATGAGAACAGAGGGATAGGAAATGGAACAGAGGGATAGGAAATACGTGGGAAGGAGAGGAGTAGAATTATGTGACTGCGAAGAGAAGAGGGGACTGAGGGAGCTGGATGGTGAGGGGAAGGGGTGGAAGGTGAAGAGACAGGGTGACGGAAGGGGAGGAAAGGTAGGCATCTGTTCATAGCTCTGCAGGGAGGAGGTATATATAGAGTGTTGTGATGAGAAGGTTTATGTGATGATTTCTGGGACGGGTAGAGTTATAAGAGGAGAATGATATGTGGAGAATAACAAGGAGGGAAGTGTAGATGGAGAATAAGAAGGAGGGAGTCGTTGATGGAGAATAAGGAGGGAGTTGTAGTTGGAGAATAACAAGGAGGGAGTTATAGGTGGAAAATATTAAGGAGGGAGCAGCTATAATAATAATAAAATAATAATAATAATAATAATAATAATAATAATAATAATAATAATAATAATAATAATAATAATAATAATAATAATAATAGTAATATTTATTTATTTCTACAAGTACATGTACAAGATAAACAGGACTAGATGACGTAAGTGACACTACTATATAGATATTCCCTTGTTATGCAGAGCATTTCGGGCAAATTAGGTCAATTTTGTCCCAGGATGCGACCCACACCAGTCGACTAACACCCAGATACCTATTTTACTGATAGGTGAACATGGACTGCAGGTGTCATATGGTAACACATCCTAATGTTTCCACCCGTATTGGAGATCGACCCCCAAACCTCAGTGTGTGAGCTGACTGCGTTAGCAATCGAGGGAGTTATAGGAGGGAGTTATGAGTGGAGAACAGATATTAAACCAGGAAAGCACTAAACTTGTCTTAAAACACTAGAAATCGACTTTCAAACGGAAATGAGAGAGTTATCTAAAAAAGGAAAATAATGAGAGTGAAGACTGGTAATAGTGAGGAATGGGAATACTGAAAACAAGATTCAACAGAACCCTCACCCTTTGTCTGGACCAATCAATATAAAGGCATTAACAACAGCCGCAGGCGTAGAGTGATTAAGGCTCACGCCTGGCTTCACCTCCGACCGTCCCTCTGACAACATGCGAACAAGAGATATTGACCGAAATCTCAACAACATACTTGTGGATTTACTCTATATAAATTAGTGAGTGACAGTGGAAGTAGAAACTCCAGATAAGAAGCTGAGAATCGTCTTCCCGAACCTTTTATTTTGATGGTAAAAAGACAGTAAAGTGATTATAACTTTTAAGGATTTCTTCATCGATTGTATCTAATTATATACCTTTCTCTACGCTAGAGAGATTAACGTGGGTTCTGCTGTGATCACAAATCCTAGTTTTTAATTTCGCACCCACCTGGCGGTGATGAGCTTTGTCTTATAAGGGACTGGAGTTATCAATTCCTGAGAATCATAACAACGTAAGGACAGAAAATTCAGGAAAGAGGTGGAGGCTCGAATACTGGGCTAGACTGTAGTTACTTCCAATTAAATGTATTTTAAGCTGTAGTTTCTTCCAATTAGATGTATTTCTATATACTTGAGAATCTTATTAAGAGTACACGTTCTAGTAGTGAACACACTGACCTGGAAATTTCAGGACAGCTTAGCCATGGGTTTGAGCTTCGCCTCTCCCTGAGTAATGGCTGTATCAACTGTGCCCCCCCTTCCCCCCCCCCCCAAAAAAAAAAAGATACAAAAAACACTTCTAATGATAACACATCGGCCATCATATTTAGCTGCATATCGCATAACAGAATAGAGTTTACGACGCTTTATCTGCACGATAATCTTCCAAATTAGCTTCGGACCTCCCGACTGCAAGGCAAAAATCCCCTAAATAGTTGCTCAATAGCTTATTCTCCCAGTCACTTTGTTTACGGAGGGAGAACAATTTACTACAACCTGAACCCAAGTTTAAATTTGTCCCTCGCAGTGGTACCACAGTGTCTAGGGAGGCCTACTGTTCTTGAGGGTCAGAATTCCAGTTGTTTTCACATGTACGGTCTGCTGGAGAATTTACCTTCGAGTTTGATAAGAACACTGATATTCATAATTGTGTAACACGGTTTGCGAAACACGTGTGGAAAGGGGGGACATTTTTTCATTTGGAAGATTTATTGCGTTGCCTGACCTTACAGAGTGCTGCATGATTGTGAAATAGTACAATACAATTTGGAGGGGACTAATTGTAGACAATTACAAGAGGTGGGGCAGCACATACGGTAGTGGGGTTGTGAAAAGAATATTCGAGGTAGGGGGTAACACTATTATTTGGAATCGTTGCTTTGTTCACAGTGAAACTTTGGTTTTCACAATCATTCCTGCTTATTGTTGTGAGATTCTCAAAGAAGTGGCGAACGTAACTGATATCTTTACAGGAAAATTCGGTTGACAGAAGTGCTGTGTTTAGAATCAGAAGCTGATCATTGCCAGGTCCTGCATCACACTCGTACTGGATCGAGTCCTAACAAGGGCTTTCGAACAAACGACAGAGATACATTTTTTTGTCTTCTGGAAAAAATAAATGAATCTGACAAGTTTTATAATGAAAATTTGAAGCTGAGAAGATAATAGAATGCGTTCTGGCACTTGAGAAATCAAAGCACTAGAACATTACATGCAAACTCAGTTCAGGTGTTGACAACCACTTACCTACTACACATTACCATCACTATTATAACACACTGATGGAAGCACCATAACTGAAGAAGATTTGAACAAAATGTTCAACCATTTTTGGCAATTTTGGTCACACTTTTCCATTAGAGAAGGTCGAATTTTGAAGGAAAAAGCAGCTTTAAAAAATTCTTTTTCATTCTTTTGAAATTCCGGAATCGATCATAAGGATAAACTTGACACTTGAACGAGAAAATGAGCTGTTTCAATCTTCATTTGATTACACCTTAAAAATCAAGCAAAATCATTAACTTCATGATTGTTTTTGGTGTTTCAAATAAAAATCTATTCTTACGATGAGTGTTTCACTGTTGCTTCCTTTTACGACAAGTTATTCGTGTGAAGGTGTGTTCCTCACTCTATCAGGGATGAACACAAGGAAGAAAAACAGCCAGAAGAAAAACAGCGTTATGCCTCTAGCACCAACATCGTGTGAATCAGATCTCACCATCATAACAAATGAGAGACAGTCCTGTCACTCACACTCGACAGGTAAATCGCCAACTGATTAACCATTTTCATTTGTAGTGTATTTAATTAGTAGAATGAATCTCCTTAAAGTAATGCAGTGTGGCTTGACGAATAAGTCAAAAGATTTAAATTAATTTACCTGTCATTTTGTTTTAAATTCCATACCACACATTTGTTTTTTTAGACCAAACACGGGACTAAGGTCGTGAAGGTATGTGGTATTATTGCGTCAGGACGTGGGGGGAGGGGGAGGGGAAACGTTTGAAGAATTCCGCATTAAATAATTAAACTAGGGACCGGACCATTACTAAGGTTACTAGGGTCTTCTGACCTCTGTCCCAAAAATAAAAACAAATGTAAATTTCAAATGCTAGCAAGAAGAAATATAAAGTAGAAACCACAGAGAAAGGCAAAATTAGCCAAAAAAATAAAAAGACTGTATTTTGATATCTGATTTTAACTTGCATCTTGACCTTACACAAGTATTGTATTTAAACCTCTGCAGTTTGTCAATTCTCAAAAATCCTGGTATTTGATATGAAGTTTTCACCTCGAGAATTATTTCTCCAGCATTTTTTCTCTTTTTCTGTAGCCAGATTCGTAACCAGTGCGGACTATTATAACTCTTAACGACAATTAACTGGAGTGCTAGTAGGTACAGGTGTCATTTGGGTCGTCAGGCGAATCTGATGTGAGGTTTTGGTTGTGAATAAAAAAAAGTTTGAGAACCACGTTTCTAAGCGGAAGAGTTCTTGTGATCTCTTTCCGGAAAGACGTAATGCTCTCAGTTGCATGGGAAGGACGCAACCTTCATTTAAAATCACTGGACGAGGACTTTGATGTCCTCCTTGACTTACAAGAGGGAAGGAGTTCATTACTTTTCCTCAGAGACAGGAAATTATACTCCATAACCAAAATTGCCCAAGGTAAGCTCATGGGGGGATCTTCGATGTGTAAGATAATCTACGGGATTTTCATTACCTCATACGCACTGAAAAGCTACACACTGAAAGCTACGTATACTCACTGAAAGCTACGTATACCACTGAAAGCTACGTATACTCGCTGAAAGCTACGTATATTCACTGAAAGCTACGTATACTCACATCAATCTGGAAAACGTCAATTACAGCAGGTGGAAACTGTATGTTGTTCTAGCTGACCAACGGTGAGCGGTTAACCTTCACTCATCTGCATGATAAACAACGATATTAATAACTGTGTCTCAGCTGCCAGGAATATGTAACCTTCAACTTTAACCTTCTGTAAATATCCCCAATTATATATTCTTCAGTCTTCACCTTCAGGAAGATTCCCAGTTATTCCCTTGAACTTGTATTTAACACAAGTATCCCTAGATATACCCTTCAGCCTCCATCCTCAGGAAGTATCCCCTAATTACAAGTTTCAACCTTTACCTGTCACAAGTATTTCCAGCCTACACTGTGAGGCAGTATACCCAGGTACAACTTTCTCCTACACTTCCTGAAAGTATCCTCAGCATTATAATTTAATAAATGTGTATTAAACAGTAATCTATTATACCCTCAAATAATTCACACGGTACTGTAAAGATGACTAACTTTCCACAGTCAAAGAAATCAGACTAATCTTCCCTAGATGGTAGAGGGTGTGTGGGTGACTGGTGTTGCCAGGTGGAGCTGGGGCCCAGGTGGTGCTGGGAACCAGGTGGTGCTGGGGCCCAGGTGGTGCTCGGGCCCTGAACTTTTGTTCCACCAACATTTGTTCCACCAACACTTTTGTTTCATCAACACTTTTAGGTCTTTATATGTATATGTATGTATATAAATATATATATATATATATATATATATATATATATATATATATATATATATATATATATATATATATATATATATATATATATATATATATATATATATATATATATATATATATATATATATATATATATGCAATAAGATCACAGTAAACAGGTGATTTCAGAATATGCAAAACAACCACTCTGAAAGAAGAGAGAAATTCCAAGCGCTTTCGTGACTACTCACATTATCAAGGAACTATGAAAGTATAGCTTCCTTGGATGCTTTACTTTCATAGTTCCTTGATAATGTGAGTAGTCACGAAAGCGCTTGGAATTTCTCTATTCTTTCAGAGTGGTTGTTTTGCATATACATATATATATATATATATATATATATATATATATATATATATATATATATATATATATATATATTATATATATATATATATATATATATATATAAATATATATGTATATATATACGCAAACAACGCAGACGGGCCATCTTAACTATGCAAGACAAGCCATGGGGGGTGGAAATCTTTAGCTCTAGTACTTTCACACTTCTCAGTGCGTCATCAGGAGCTGTGCAATGTTGCAAGAAAGGAACTAAAGAAGGGAGACAGTTCTCAGAGTAGCGTAGTGCGGATTTATCGCCGGCCATGGTTACCCTTAGGGTAACCGTGTGGCTTGTCTTGCATATGTATATATATATATATATATATATATATATATATATATATATATATATATATATATATATATATATATATATATATATATATATATATATATTAGGTTGGTAGACAGCAACCACCCAGGGAGGTACTACCGTTCTGCCAAGTGAGTGTAAAAGGAAAGCCTGTAATTGTTTTACATGATGGTAGGATTGCTGGTGTCTTTTGTCTGTCTCATAAATATGCAAGATTACAGGTACGTCTTGTTACTTACACTTAGGTCACACTAAACATGCATGTACACGATTATATATGCACACTCATTTGAGTTTTCTTTGATTTTATCTTAGTTCTTGTTCTAATTACTTTTCCTTTTATATCCATGGGGAAGTGGAATAAGAATCTTTCCTCCGTAAGCCATGCGTGTTGTAAAAGAAAACAAAAACGCCGGGAACAATGGGCTAGTAACCCCTTTTCCTGTAATAATTACTAAAAAGAATAAGAAGAAGAAAATTGTCAAAGTGGGAAGTCTGAATGTGCGTGGATGTTGTGCAAATGATAAGAAAGAGATGATTGTGGATGTTATGAATGAGAAGAAGCTGGATGTCCTGGCTTTAATTGAAACAAAGCTGAAGGGAGTAGGAGAGTTTCAGTGGAGAGGAATAAATGGGATTAGGTCAGGGGTTTCTAATAGAGTTAGAGCTAAAGAAGGAGTAACAATAATGTTGAAGGATAAGCTATAGCAGGAAAAGAGGGACTGTATATGTATTAATTCAAGGATTATGTTGAGTAAAATAAAGGTTGGATGTGAGAAGTGGGTTATAGTAAGCGTATATGCACCTGGGGAAGAGAGAAGTATAGAGGAGAGAGAGAGAGATTTTGGGAAATGTTGAGTGAATGCGTGGGGAGTTTTGAACCAAGTGTGAGAGTACTTGTGGTTGGGGATTTTAATGCTAAAGTGGGTAAAAACGTGGCGGGAGTAGTAGATAAATTTGGGGTGTCAGGGGTAAATGAAAATGGGAAGCCTTTAATTGAGCTATGTGTAGAAAGAGGTTTGGTAATAAGTAATACATATTTTATGAAAAAGAGGATAAATAAATATACAAGGTATGATATAGCACGTAATGAAAGTAGTTTGTTAGATTATGTATTTGTGGATAAAAGGTTGATGGGTAGGCTCCAGGATGTACACGTTTATAGAGGGGCAACTGATATATCGGATCATTATCTAGTTGTAGCTACAGCTAGAGTAAGAGGCACCAACAAGTAAGAGGGAGGTGTAAGTGTATAAACTAAGGGAGGAGGAAGTTCGGGTGAAATATAAGCAACTATTGGCAGAAAGGTGGGCTAGTGCAGGTATGAGTAGTGGGGGGGGCTGAAGAGGGTTAGAATAGTTTTAAAAATGCAATATTAGAATGTGGGGCAGAAGTTTGTGGTTATAGGAGGGTGGGGGCAGGAGGAAAGAGGAGTGATTGGTGGAATGATGAAGTAAAGGGTGTGATAAAAGAGAAAAAGGTAGTTTACAAGAGGTATTTACGAAGCGGAAGTGTTATAAGAAGAGCAGATTATATGGAGAGTAAAAGAAAGGTGAAGAGAGTGGTGAGAGTGTCCAAAAGGAGAGCGGATGATAGAGTGGGAGAGGCACTGTCAATAAATTTTAATGAAAATAAGAAAAAAAATTGGAGTGAGTTAAACAAGTTAAGAAAGCCTAGGGAACAAATGGATTTGTCAGTTAAAAATAGAGTAGGGAAGTTAATAGATGGGGATATGGAGGTATTGGGTAGATGGCGAGAATATTTTGAGGAACTTTTAAATGTCTTATGGTGAGTGTCTGTCGGTTTCATGGTGTGTGTCTGTCAGTCTCATGGTGAGTGTCTGTCAGTCTCATGGTGAGTGTCTGTCAGTCTCATGGTGAGTGTGTGTCAGTCTCATGGTGAGTGTGAGTTATATGGTGAGCTGCAAGACTCACTATCAACCAGATATAAGATCAAGCTCTCCTCTAGCATCTAGAGTCACTTTATGGCTGAAGTGTGACAATGATCATTACTTTCCCTGCA
>NC_091292.1:85702505-85705005 GCF_038502225.1 Cherax quadricarinatus | reverse complement strand
ACACAGCCAACACACACACACACACACACACACACACACACACACACACACACACACACACACACACACACACATACACCTTGTAGTGGAGACTGTGACAAGAGTTACCTGTGTATATGTAGCTTGCTACATAGCTAACTGGCTGACTGGCTGACTGACTGGCTGGCTGACTGACTGACTGACTGACTGACTGACTGACTGACTGACTGACTGACTGACTGACTGACTGACTGACTGACTGACTGACTGACTGACTGACTGACTGACTGACTGACTGACTGACTGACTGACTGACTGACTGACTGACTGGCTGGCTAGGCTGGCTGGCCGAAGCGCTGTCGGTGACAATGTTGAAATGTGCAGTGTAGCTCAAAGCGAGATTGAAAGGGGATTCTGTGAAATTGAAATCAGCCGCCGCCAAACATCGCGAAGGTTTCAAAGGTCGTGCCACTCAGCGGAGCAACGATATTGCCAGTTTTATGAGAAATAGCTTAATGGCCTTGGAACAATACATATTTTTTATTAAATTGTATATCCCCCCTTTTATTTCAGGCTTGATTAATGTGGCCACCTGGTTCTTTCCTTCGCTTTCTTTTAAATGGTTACGTAGAAATTTTAATCACCTTTGGAAATATTTTTTAGAGTCAGGTATTTCAACGAACGTGATTTAGCGAAGATGATTTGTACTCTAATATTTTGTTTAACGAAAACTGGTTTATTATAAACGAATTTTTTTGGTAGCGCATGCAGGCTACATAGAATAAGAGTTTAATGAAAAATTTAGGCTAGGTTAGGCTAGTTTAACATGGGTTAAATAAGCATGATTTTTGGCTAATATGGATTTTGTTAAATGGGGATATAACCATTTTTTTTAACAAGCATGAGTTCTTAATCAACTGATGTTTTTAAATAACCTGTTTCCTGACGATCCCGGGTTTTACAGTTTTTGCGATTTTGTGCTGAACGAACTGAAGTTTTAGTTGTTTTAATAGTTCTGTTATTTTCACATAATTGACTTCCTTGACACACTGATGTTTTAGCTAACATGGGACTTAAATAACATGACTTTTAGCTTTAATGTGTGTTAGTTAACATACGTTATAACAACAATGAATGTTAGTTAACATAAGTTAACTACAATGAGTGTTAACAAACAGGATATAACTACAATGAATGTTAGCAAACATAGGCTATGACCACAGTGAATGTTAGTAAACATAGGATATGACCACAATGAATGTTAGTAAACATAGGCTATGACCACAATGAATGTTAGTAAACATAGGCTATGACGACAATAAATGTTAGTAAACATAGGCTATGATCACAATAAATGTTAGTAAACATAGGCTATGACCACAATAAATGTTAGTAAACATAGGCTATGACCACAATAAATGTTAGTAAATATAGGCTATGACCACAATGAATGTTAGTAAACACAGGCTATGACCACAATAAATGTTAGTAAACATAGGCTATGACCACAATGAATGTTAGTAAACATAGGCTATGACCACAATGAATGTTAGTAAACACAGGCTATGACCACAATGAATGTTAGTAAACATAGGCTATGACCACAATGAATGTTAGTAAACATAGGCTATGACCACAATAAATGTTAGTAAACATAGGCTATGACCACAATAAATGTTAGTAAACATAGGCTATGACCACAATAAATGTTAGTAAACATAGGCTATGACCACAATGAATGTTAGTAAACATAGGCTATGACGACAATAAATGTTAGTAAACATAGGCTATGACCACAATAAATGTTAGTAAACATAGGCTATGACCACAATGAATGTTAGTAAACATAGGCTATGACCACAATAAATGTTAGTAAACATAGGCTATGACCATAATGAATGTTAGTAAACACAGGCTATGACCACAATGAATGTTAGTAAACATAGGCTATGACCACAATAAATGTTAGTAAACATAGGCTATGACCATAATGAATGTTAGTAAACACAGGCTATGACCACAATGAATGTTAGTAAACATAGGCTATGACCACAATGAATGTTAGTAAACATAGGCTATGACCACAATAAATGTTAGTAAACATAGGCTATGACCATAATGAATGTTAGTAAACACAGGGTATGACCACAATGAATGTTAGTAAACATAGGCTATGAACACAATGTTAGCTGCAATGCGTATATATAACAAAGATTTTAGAGACATTAAGTTTCAACACTTCTGGTAATAATTAAAACCATCATGGACGTCAATGAACAAAATTTATATGAAACGAAAAAAAAGTCAATATCAAGCAAGTGATTCGTGTGATTGAATTTTAGTGATCATGGGTATAAAAAGCATTGATTTTAGGGTTCATGGGTATAGAAAGAATTGATTTTAGGGATCATGGATATAGAAAGAATTGATTTTAGGGATCATGGGTACGTAAAGCATTGGTTTTAGGGAGAATGGGTATAGAAATGATTGGTTTTACGGATCATGGGTATAGAAAGCACTG
>NC_091292.1:85687505-85695005 GCF_038502225.1 Cherax quadricarinatus | reverse complement strand
TACTACTACTACTACTACTACTACTACTACTACTGCTATGACTACTCCAGGTGCTGTTGCTGCTTCTATTAATAACACTACTGCTACTACTACTACTACTACTACTACTACTACTACTACTACTACTACTACTACTACTACTACTACTACTACTACTACTGCTATGACTACTCCAGGTGCTGTTGCTGCTTCTATTACTAACACTACTGCTAGTACTACTACTTCCTCGCAAGTCTACTATCACTTCTCCTGTTCCCCTATATAAGTTGACTCTCACATCTCTCCATTACATTCATAAAAATTTGGCGGGCGAAACGTTTCTGAAATAAAGATACTCAGGTGTTGCACAGATACCCAGGCGTTGCACAAATACCCAGGTGCTGCACAGACACCCAGGTGTTGCACATACGTCTTATTCCCCAGTATTGTGATAGCTAAGCAAGTTGCAGAGGTAATGAACTACTGGCAAATCTATGAATCGCTAAAAAGTGTAATAAGTTGCTTACATAGCCATGACGAGCCCAGTCACACAAACATTACTCTGTAAGTTAAGTGTTATCATTTATCCACAGTCTTTGGTATTTAGCAAGGTATCGTTGCATTTAGGAAAAATTAAAGTAACCAAGAGTTGTTTACAATAGGTAATGTTAGGGTAACCCTCCAGAATGGCTGGTAATATGCCACTGTGGATAAAATACTATCACATTTTTCGAGCATTTGCGAGCGAGTTGTCTCTGAATTCATGAATATTTTTTTGTGTGTATATTCCAGCACATAGCGACGCACAGCGTGTGATTCTAGTGCCACCGGCAATGTTTACGTTTAGTTAGGTCAACTAGAAGATATTTCGTTTCTTTTCAGTACGTTTCTCAGGCTAAGAGGTTACCCTGCCGTGTTACTGTAGCCAGTGTAGGTGTTACTGTAGCCAGTGTAGGTGTTACTGTAGCCAGTGTAGGTGTTACTGTAGCCAGTGTAGGTGTTACTGTAGCCAGTGTAGGTGTTACTGTAGCCAGTGTAGGTGTTACTGTAGCCAGTGTAGGTGTTACTGTAGCCAGTGTAGGTGTTACTGTAGCCAGTGTAGGTGTTACTGTAGCCAGTGTAGGTGCTACTGTAGCCAGTGTAGGTGTTACTGTAGCCAGTGTAGGTGTTACTGTAGCCAGTGTAGGTGTTACTGTAGCCAGTGTAGGTGTTACTGTAGCCAGTGTAGGTGTTACTGTAGCCAGTGTAGGTGTTACTGTAGCCAGTGTAGGTGTTACTGTAGCCAGTGTAGGTGTTACTGTAGCCAGTGTAGGTGTTACTTTAGCCAGTGTAGGTGTTACTGTAGCCAGTGTAGGTGTTACTGTAGCCAGTGTAGGTGTTACTGTAGCCAGTGTAGGCGTTACGTTAGCCAGTGTAGGTGTTACTGTAGCCAGTGTAGGTGTTACTGTAGCCAGTGTAGGTGTTACTGTAGCCAGTGTAGGTGTTACTGTAGCCAGTGTAGGTGTTACTGTAGCCAGTGTAGGTGTTACTGTAGCCAGTGTAGGTGTTACTGTAGCCAGTGTAGGTGTTACTGTAGCCAGTGTAGGTGTTACTGTAGCCAGTGTAGGTGTTACTGTAGCCAGTGTACGTGCTACTGTAGCCAGTGTAGGTGTTACTGTAGCCAGTGTAGGTGTTACTGTAGCCAGTGTAGGTGTTACTGTAGCCAGTGTAGGTGTTACTGTAGCCAGTGTAGGTGTTACTGTAGCCAGTGTAGGTGTTACTGTAGCCAGTGTAGGTGTTACTGTAGCCAGTTTAGGTGTTACTGTAGCCAGTGTAGGTGTTACTGTAGCCAGTGTAGGTGTTACTGTAGCCAGTGTAGGTGTTACTTTAGCCAGTGTAGGTGTTACTGTAGCCAGTGTAGGTGTTACTGTAGCCAGTGTAGGTGTTACTGTAGCCAGTGTAGGTGTTACTGTAGCCAGTGTAGGTGTTACTGTAGCCAGCGTAGGTGTTACTGTAGCCAGTGTAGGTGATACTGTAGCCAGTGTAGGTGTTACTGTAGCCAGTGTAGGTGTTACTGTAGCCAGTGTAGGTGTTACTGTAGCCAGTGTAGGTGTTACTGTAGCCAGTGTAGGTGTTACTTTAGCCAGTGTAGGTGTTACTGTAGCCAGTGTAGGTGTTACTGTAGCCAGTGTAGGTGTTACTGTAGCCAGTGTAGGTGTTACTGTAGCCAGTGTAGGTGTTACTGTAGCCAGCGTAGGTGTTACTGTAGCCAGTGTAGGTTATACTGTAGCCAGTGTAGGTGTTACTGTAGCCAGTGTAGGTGTTACTGTAGCCAGTGTAGGTGTTACTGTAGCCAGTGTAGGTGTTACTGTAGCCAGTGTAGGTGTTACTGTAGCCAATGTAGGTGTTACTGTAGCCAGTGTAGGTGTTACTGTAGCCAGTGTAGGTGTTACTTTAGCCAGTGTAGGTGTTACTGTAGCCAGTGTAGGTGTTACTGTAGCCAGTGTAGGTGTTACTGTAGCCAGTGTAGGTGTTACTGTAGCCAGTGTAGGTGTTACTGTAGCCACTGTAGGTGTTACTTTAGCCAGTGTAGGTGTTACTGTAGCCAGTGTAGGTGTTACTGTAGCCAGTGTAGGTGTAACTGTAGCCAGTGTAGGCGTTATTGTAACCAGTGTAGGTGTTACTGTAGCCAGTGTAGGAGTTACTGTAACCAGTGTAGGTGTTACTGTAGCCAGTGTAGTTGTTACTGTAGCCAGTGTAGGTGTTACTGCAGCTAGTGTAGGTGTTACTGTAGCCAGTGTATGTATTACTGTAGCCAGTGCAGATGCTACTGTAGCCAGTGTAGGTGTTACTGCAGCCAATGTAGGTGTTACTGCAACCAGTGTAGGTGTTACTGCAACCAGTGTAGGTGTTACTGCAGCCAGCATAGGTGTTACTGCATCCAGTGTAGGTGTTACTGCAGCCAGTGTAGGTGTTACTGCAACCAATGTAGGTGTTACTGCAACCAGTGTAGGTGTTACTGCAACCAGTGTAGGTGTTACTGCAGCCAGTGTAGGTGTTACTGCAACCAGTGTAGGTGTTACTGCAACCAGTGTAGGTGTTACTGCAACCAGTGTAGGTGTTACTGCAACCAGTGTAGGTGTTACTGCAGCTAGTGTAGGTGTTACTGCTACCATTGTAGGTGTTACTGCCACCAGTGTAGGTGTTACTGCAACCAGTGTAGGTGTTACTGCAACCAGTGTAGGTGTTACTGCAACCAGTGTAGGTGTTACTGCAACCAGTGTAGGTGTTACTGCAACCAGTGTAGGTGTTACTGCAACCAGTGTAGGTGTTACTGCAACCAGTGTAGGTGTTACTGCAACCAGTGTAGGTGTTACGACAGTCGACTAACACCTGGGTACCTGTGTTTTCTACAAGGTGAACAATGGGCAGTAGGCGTAAGGAGACTTGTCCAATCGATCTCAAGTGTGTTCGGTAGTTAGTGGAACACTTCTCCTGTGCTACTGCGTCTCCTCAGAGACGAGTCCACTCACGAGTACAGGCAAGTACACTTCCGAGTACAGGTAAATACACTTACGAGTACAGACAAGTACACTCACGAGTATATGTAAGTACACTCACGAGTAAAGGCAAGTACTCTCACGAGTACAGGCAAGTACATTCACGAGTACAGGCAAGTATACTCACGAGTACATGTAAGTACACTCGCGAGTACAGGCAAGTACACTCACTTTACTCAATTCATACACCCAGACACACACGGTTCATACACCCCAGACACATACACGATTCATATACCCAGACACACACATGGTTCATTCACCTAGATACACACAAACACGGTTCATACACCCAGAAACACATACGATTCATACACCCAGACACACACACGGTTCATACACCTAGACACACGATTCATACACCCAGACACACACTCACTAGGTGAGTACTAGGTAAGTACACGATTCATACACCCATGACGCGTACGTTCCGTATACATAAACATAAATAATTAAAAAATAACACAAAATATGTGCGAAATAATACACAGAAGTGTAATACACAGAGCAGGGTGTATACCTGTTAATGGTTGCAGGCCTCATGGCCCCCGAGGCACGCTCCCAGACCAGGCCTTATCAACAGAGCTGGGGTATAAGGCTTATTTTTAGGGCTGGAATATGAGGGTTATATCAGAGCTGGAGTATAAGGTTTATAACTTGACTGGTGTACCGAGTACCTGTAATCACTAATCTCGTGACAAACCCTCATTCCACTCACCCGGCGCACTCAACACTCTCCAAGTTCACTCACTCTCGTTGTGTGATACAAGTTTACAAGCGATTCGTAAGAGAATTTACTCCCTCATTATAAGGCTACCATCATCATTCTAAGTGAGGAGTCGAGCATAGTTGCTTCACCGGCTTGTCCAGACCTCACACGAGCACTATTACCGGCTTGTCCAGACCTCACACGAGCACTATTACCGGCTTGTCCAGACCTCACACGAGCACTATTACCGGCTTGTCCAGACCTCACACGAGCACTATTACCGGCTTGTCCAGACCTCACACGAGCTCTATTACCGGCTTGTCCAGACCTCACACGAGCACTATTACCGGCTTGTCCAGACCTCACACGAGCACTATTACCGGCTTGTCCAGACCTCACACGAGCACTATTACCAGCTTGTCCAGACCTCACACGAGCACTATTACCAGCTTGTCCAGACCTCACACGAGCACTATTACCGGCTTGTCCAGACCTCACACGAGCACTATTACCGGCTTGTCCAGACCTCACACGAGCACTATTACCGGCTTGTCCAGACCTCACACGAGCTCTATTACCGGCTTGTCCAGACCTCACACGAGCACTATTACCGGCTTGTCCAGACCTCACACGAGCACTATTACCGGCTTGTCCAGACCTCACACGAGCTCTATTACCGGCTTGTCCAGACCTCACACGAGCACTATTACCGGCTTGTCCAGACCTCACACGAGCACTATTACCGGCTTGTCCAGACCTCACACGAGCACTATTACCGGCTTGTCCAGACCTCACACGAGCACTATTACCAGCTTGTCCAGACCTCACACGAGCACTATTACCGGCTTCTCCAGACCTCACACGAGCACTATTACCGGCTTGTCCAGACCTCACACGAGCACTATTACCGGCTTGTCCAGACCTCACACGAGCACTATTACCGGCTTGTCCAGACCTCACACGAGCACTATTACCGGCTTGTCCAGACCTCACACCAGCACTATTATTGCCGTGTCGTGAAAATTCAACAGGAAATTTACTGCCTGAGCTCGCAAGGGATACATAAATAATGTACATTTTGCTGTGTAAATCTCAAATCAACTAGATAAGAGTTTATAATTTGCCAGATAAAATGCCAAATTAACGAGGATAATGTGTGAAATTAAGAGCTTACATTTGCAAAAGAGAAAGGTGAAAACATGGAGCTTCAAGTGTGAATTTGCAGTGCAAATGCGATGTATAAGTTGGTTTAAATCGTCTGAAAAATTAGAAGTAGGAGCGGGCACAAAAACTGATATGATGGAAGGGAATTTTGAGCACCTGTACATTGTTTTAGTTAAACACACACACACACACACACACACACACACACACACACTTGAGAGAGTAGTAACGGATAAGGTGTCAGAGAGGCGGAAAACGAGCAGACGAGGGCACAATCGGAAGTTAAAGACAACAACAAAAAATGCCAGGCGGATGTTAGCCAGTATGTCTTCAGCCTCAAGGTGTTGAGGACGGGATATTACTTGAATGATGAAGTGGTGGATGCACGCTCTATAGACATGATGAGGACCACGAGGGTAGGAGACAAGACCAGAGCTGAGACTCGACTCTTGCACTCACCAACAGGTGATTACATCCACACGATCTAGATATATATATATATATATATATATATATATATATATATATATATATATATATATATATATATATATATACATATATATATATATATCTGGAGAGAGAGAGAGAGAAAGAGGGAGCGAAGAGCTGTCACTGTCTCACTGTTCTGGGACTCCTCTCAGTGAGTAGCAGTGCAGGTCATGCCTGGAGAAATAAAAGCGTCCACTCGTTACCCGTTGGCGTTATTAGTCGAGGGATCGTCACTCCGTGCTCTTAACAACCCTCGTAACTCTGTAATATTGCTACTACAACTGATAGCAGGAGCCCGGAAAAAAATGAGAGTTTTTAACATTCTACAACGACACTAAGTCTGAGAGGCTATTAAACAAGAGTTCTTACTGCTTGTGTAATGGAGCTTGCAGTGGTGTGTGTGTGTGTGTGTGTGTGTGTGTGTGTGTGTGTGTGTGTGAGTGTGTGTGTGTGTGTGTGTGTGTGTGTGTGTGTGTGTGTGTGTGTGTGTGTGTGTGTGTGTACTCACCTATTTGTGGTTGCAGGGGTCGAGTCCTAGCTCCTGGCCCCGCCTCTTCACCGGTTGCTACTAGGCCCTCTCTCTCCCCGCTCCATGAGCTTTATCAAACCTCGTCTTAAAACTGTGTATGGTTCCTGCCTCCACTACGTCATTTTCTAGGCTATTCCACTGCCTTACAACTCTATGACTGAAGAAATACTTCCTACTATCTCTCTGACTCATTTGTGTCTTCAACTTCCAATTGTGGCCTCTTGTTTCTGTGTCCCCTCCCTGGAACATCCTGTCTTTGTCCACCTTGTCTATTCCACGCAGTATTTTATATGTAGTTATCATGTCTCCCCTGACCCTCCTGTCCTCCAGTGTGGTCAGGCCGATTTCCCTTAATCTTTCTTCATAGGACATTCCCCTTAGCTCTGGAACTAACCTTGTCGCAAACCTTTGTACTTTCTCTAGTTTCTTGACGTGCTTTATCAAGTGCGGGTTCCAAACAGGTGCTGCATACTCCAGTATGGGCCTGACATACCCGGTGTACAGTGTCTTGAATGATTCCTTACTAAGGTGTCGGAATGCTGTTCTCAGGTTTGCCAGGCGCCCATATGCTGCAGCAGTTATCTGATTGATGTGTGCTTCCGGAGACATGCTCGGTGTTATACTCACCCCAAGATCTTTCTCCTTGAGTGAGGTTTGCAGTCTTTGGCCACCTAGCCTATACTCTGTCTGTGGTCTTCTGTGCCCTTCCCATATCTTCATGACTTTGCATTTGGCAGGATTAAATTCGAGAAGCCATTTGCTGGACCAGGTGTCCAGTCTGTTCAGGTCTCTTTGAAGTCCTGCCTGGTCCTCATCAGATTTAATTCTCCTCATTAACTTCACATCATCTGCAAACAGGGACACTTCTGAGTCTAACCCTTCCGTCATGTCGTTCACATATACCAAAAATAGCACTGGTCCTAGGACCGACCCCTGTGGGACCCCGCTCGTCACAGGTGCCCACTGTGATACATCATTACGTACCATGACTCGTTGTTGCCTCCCTGTCAGGTATTCTCTGATCCATTGCAGTGCCCTTCCTATAATATGCGCCTGATGCTCTAGCTTCTGCACTAATCTCTTGTGAG
>NC_091292.1:85662505-85682505 GCF_038502225.1 Cherax quadricarinatus | reverse complement strand
TACATTGGCTGCCTTCCACACCTCAGGTAGTCTCCCTGTTTCGATAGACGTGTTGAAGATTATTGTTAGTGATACACACAGCGCCTCTGCTCCCTCTCTCAGGACCCACGGAGAGATGTCCTGTCCCACCACCTTTGAATTATCTAGTTCACTCAGCAGCCTCTTCACCCCCCTGTGTGTGTGTGTGTGTGTGTGTGTGTGTGTGCAGACGCTCTCATATCTGGGTATCGTTGCGTTATTCTCCACTTGCGCCTTTACCTTTGATATACCTTTGCCGAGATCCAGCTGCAGGATTAGAACCATGCTCATGGTATTCCGTCAGCAGTGTTCATAACTGCTTGCATTCCACTGTGTGTGTGTGTGTGTGTGTGTGTGAGATTGAAGATTTGTGCGCGTGTGTGCGTGTGTGTGCATGCGTGCGCCTGAAAAACACCATACATATAACACTGCTAACGCAGGCAATCTCAGTAACACGCGCACTAACACAACTAAACTCCAGAACACATTCACGCGTCTACCGTAAATAATGAATTCCCCACCAGAAGCCAAACTTGCCCACTGTCAAAACTTTATATTACACTAAATTCACTTTAATGTTACAATTGAGAAAGTTTCTTTTCTTTTTTAGCGTTTCCAGGTGGAGCCAGATTCTCCATCTGGCTGATACTGTTAAACAGTGTCCTGACTTAAAGTGCAGATGTTTTTTTTAAGACGGTATAAAGTTGACGTTTAAAGACAGTCTACGACCTGACGGAAGCACCTTCCTCAGGAGGATGGCATCATTTCCTACCTCTGAGAGAAGGTAGCAAAGGTTCAACTGATGAACGGAGGTAGGGAAAGTCTAATAAAGATGTTGGGAAGAAAAGAGAGAATAAAAACATGGGAATAAGGAAAGTAAACACAGATGACTCTAATCTCTTACTGATTTTTATATATATGTTGCATTAAATCTACAATAAAAAAAAACACTAGGATAAGACTTTTGGAGAGAGGAAGGAGAGAGTAAATAGAAATACATGGGAAAGGCAGATAGCAGAAGATCTTAGAGTCCAGACTGAGGCAATTTGCTGAGAAGGACTGTCTGTCTCTATCTTGATTCAAGACTGTTATCTAATATCTTGATGGCTGAGGCCAGGATAGCAAAGCAGAAGGCTCTCTCCCTAGCCTTCTCTCCCTCCGACCACTGCCGACATGAAATGAGGCAAAACCTATTATTCCATAATTGGAAAACTGGTTTGGATTTTATAGGAGAGTCACTACAGGAGTGTATGGAAGTGATGAGCTATATATTACCACTACTGCGCTATGTATTACCACTATTACTACACTATGTATTACTATGTATTACTACACTATGTATTACTATGTATTACTACACTATGTATTACCACTACTTCTACCTCTAGATACCACTAGTTCTACTTCTAGATACCACTACTTCTACCTCTAGATACCACTACTTCTACTTCTAGATACCACTACTTCTACTTCTAGATACCACTACTTCTACCTCTAGATACCACTACTTCTACCTCTAGATATCACTAGTTCTACCTCTAGATACCACTACTTCTACCTCTAGATACCACTACTTCTACCTCTAGATACCACTACTTCTACCTCTAGATATCACTAGTTCTACCTCTAGATACCACTACTTCTACCTCTAGATACCACTACTTCTACCTCTAGATACCACTACTTCTACCTCTAGATACCACTACTTCTACCTCTAGATATCACTAGTTCTACCTCTAGATACCACTACTTCTACCTCTAGATACCACTACTTCTACCTCTAGATATCACTAGTTCTACCTCTAGATACCACTACTTCTACCTCTAGATACCACTACTTCTACCTCTAGATACCACTACTTCTACCTCTAGATATCACTAGTTCTACCTCTAGATACCACTACTTCTACCTCTAGATACCACTACTTCTACCTCTAGATATCACTAGTTCTACCTCTAGATACCACTACTTCTACCTCTAGATACCACTACTTCTACCTCTAGATACCACTACTTCTACCTCTAGATACCACTACTTCTACCTCTAGATATCACTAGTTCTACCTCTAGATACCACTACTTCTACCTCTAGATATCACTAGTTCTACCTCTAGATACCACTAGTTCTACCTCTAGATATCACTAGTTCTACCTCTAGATACCACTACTTCTACCTCTAGATATCACTAGTTCTACCTCTAGATACCACTATTTCTACCTCTAGATATCACTAGTTCTACCTCTAGATACCACTACTTCTACCTCTAGATACCACCACTTCTACCTCTAGATACCACTACTTCTACCTCTAGATATCACTAGTTCTACCTCTAGATACCACTACTTCTACCTCTAGATACCACTACTTCTACCTCTAGATACCACTACTTCTACCTCTAGATACCACTACTTCTACCTCTAGATACCACTACTTCTACCTCTAGATACCACTAGTTCTACTCCTTGATGCCACTAGTTCTGCTAGATACCACTTGTTCTACTAGATACCACGTGTTCTACATATAGATACAACTAGTTCTACTTCTCGATACCACTAGGACTACTTCTAGATGCTGCACTACAAGTGGATGCGATCACCAGATGCCCTGAACAGCCTGGGAGAAACACCAGGTTACCCGCGGTCACTGCCTGACGGCATCTTCAGGATTATAGCAGTCTACGGCTATAACTGAATCATTATTAACGGTGTCTTTAAATTAATCTTAAAAGATTATACTATATTTTGTTTTTGCTGTGTTGTGTCGGTCTGTAGACAAGGCCTAACATTTCATCCGAAAACCTGCGCTTAGGAGACAGACCTTACGATGACGTTTCGCTATATCGTAGACCATTTTTTTTTTACACAGTGTTTGAGAAGGTTAGGTTAAGGATCCCTATTATTATTATTATAATCAAAAAGAAGCGCTAAGCCACAAGGGCTATACAGCTAAGGATCCCTAGCTTTATTGATAAGCTATTTACAGGGTAAGGATTCCTAACTTTATTGACAAGCTAAGAGCTGTTACCTACATCAGCTCATTTCAAAGCATTTTTATTGTTATGAGACATACAAGTATTTTTATTGTTATGAAACATACAAGTAGGGAACAGGATGAAGTTGGAGCCATCTGTGGGCCAGCATTTTCATTTGATCAACTGATTTTATCTCGTTGACATCATAATGCTGTACGAATGTGTTCCAGACTTGAGTCATCCTGGGAATAAATGATAGATGAAGTGATGTTCTGGAGAAGGTTACAGCCAGAGTGAAGTTGCTGCTTTCTGCCCGTCATGTGGTATAGAAACTTGCTTCACGCTGTCCTCGAAGTGGATCCAAGTGTGGTACTTTTAGAATATTGGCCTTGTACATAACATTAAGGCCACCCACATCCCTCCTGTGTTGAAGGCTCTGCTGAAATGATAGATCTCTCCAGGATTAGTCCAGGCGAGAGATGAGACGTCTAGTTCTGTTCTCTACTCTGTCAAGCAGTCGCAGATGAGAAGAGGGGCAGGCGAACCAAGAAAGTGGAGCATACTCAAGGTGTGAGCGTACTTGTGCCTCGTACAAAATCTTGCAACCCCTGCTGTCAAGCAGATGCGAGATACGGCGACGTGCTGTAAGCTTCCTGGCTGCCTTGTTTGCAAGATTTACAACGTGGTTTTTCATGGTCAGTTTGGAGTCAAATTTCACCCTAAATATATCAACTTTTTCCCCAGGTGCCAACACCCTCCCATTCGTCCTTACTACTGCACCGGCATTACCATCTTGGTGCCTAGAAATCATCATTTGTGTTTTCTCTCTCTCTCTCTCTCTCTCTCTCTCTCTCTCTCTCTCTCTCTCTCTCTCTCTCTCTCTCTCTCTCTCTCTCTCTCTCTCTCTCTCTCTCTCTCTCTCTCTTACAAGTTATTTACAGGGTAAGGATTCCTAACTTTATTGACAAGCTAAGAGCTGTTACCTACATTATCTCATTTGAAAGCACTTTGATTGTTATGAAACATACAAGTATTTTTTATTGTTATGAAACATACAAATATTTTTATTGTTATGAGACATACAAGTAGGGAACAGGATGAAGTTGGAGCCATCTGTGGGCTAACATTTTCATTTGATCAACTGACTTTATCTCGTTGACATCATAATGCTGTACGAATGTGTTCCATACTCTGAGTCATCCTGGGAATAAATGATCTCAGATGAGGTGATGCTCTGGAGAAGGGTACAACCAGAGTGAAGTTGCTGCTTTCTGCCCGTCTTGTGGACCAGAAGCTTGCTTCACGCTGTCCTGGAAGTGGATCCACGTGTGGTACTTTGACAATATTGGCCTTGTACATAACAATAAGGCTACCCACATCCCTCCTGTGTTGAAGGCTCTGCTGAAATGACAGATCTATTCAGGGTTGATCCAGGAACTAAGTTATTTATTATTATCGTATCGTTTTTCAATATACAAGGAGTAAGAGAGAGAGAGAGAGAGAGATAGAGAGAGAGAGAGAGAGAGAGAGAGAGAGAGAGAGAGAGAGAGAGAGAGAGGGGAAGGAGAGAGAAATTATTGCACACCGTACCGGTGGCACTGATAAACAGTTTTCGAAACCTCTGGTCGACCTGAGACCAGAATGGAGAACAAAGGCTTCATTAAATCGAGAACAGCAGCAGCAGCAGCATCCACCTGGGTTAAGATAATGATGGCACTCAGAGACTCAAGGATTCCTCTTTCACAGATCCGACTTCAAGGATATCTTAACTGCTCTGATTGGAATAAAAGGGAAAGTAAGGTTCAAGGGAGTTAAAGAGAGTATCAGGAAAATGAAGAGAGAGAGAGAGCAAAGGATTTATGTGATTGCGCTAAGCGGTAAATTGGTCTGGGTTATGCAGTGTGTGTTTGTTCTGGAGGATCGATCCTCCGTTCCACTTCACACGAGATTAAAAACTTTTCTCTCGTAGCCAGGAATAAACACTAGTGATGTATGTTGTGTAAGAATGGTATATAATACCGACAAGATGAAATTAAAACACATGTGCAACATCTGGGTATCTTTTTTGTAGACGTTTCGCCATCCAGTGGCTTTATCAATACAAATTCTAGGACATAACTTGAAGACAGTAGAACTATGTACAGAAGATGAGGTAATCAGTCCCTCAACCTAGGGAGTAGGTGCGAAGAGCACCATAGTCGTGGAGATGGTGATGTATGATGATAGGGATTATTATTATGATTATTATTATTATCATTTTTGCTGTTATTATTATTATTATTATTATTATAGGTAGTGGGTTGGTAGACAGCAACCACCCAGGGAGGTACTACCGCCCTGCCAAGTGAGTGTGAAACAGAAACCTGTAATTGTTTTACATGATGCCGGTTGATAATAATTATTATAATGACAATGATGATTAAGAGTAATGATAATTGATGACGGGGGTGGTGGTGGTGGTGTTGATTCTGGTATTTTAATAATAGTGAAGATAATTTTAGTGATGACAGTTATGTTTGAGATGATGGCGTTGGCAATCATAGTGGTGATGACGGCTGTTGATGGTAGTGGTTGTGGTTGTGGTGGTGATGGTGGCAGTAGTAGTGGTGACGATTGTGGTTGTGGTGGCGTTGATGGTAGTGGTTGTGGTTGTGGTTACCTGGAGGTTACCTGGAGGTTATTCCGGGGATCAACGCCCCCGCGGCCCGGTCCACGACCAGGCCTCCCGATGGATCAGGGCCTGATCAACTAGGCTGTTACTGCTGGCCGCACGCAGTCCAACGTACGAGCCACAGCCCGGCTGATCCGGCACTGACTTTAGGTATCTGTCCAGCTCTCTCTTGAAGGCAGCCAGGGGTTTATTGGCAATTCCCCTAATGCTTGATGGGAGGCTGTTGAACAGTTTTGGGCCCCGGACACTTATGGTGTTTTCTCTTAGTGTACCAATGGCGCCCCTACTTTTTATTGGCGGCATTTTGCATCGCCTGCCCAGTCTTTTACTTTCGTAGGGAGTGATTTCTGTGTGCAGATTTGGTGATGGTGGCAGTAGTAGTGGTGATGATTGTGGTGTTGATGGTAGTGGTAGTGGTTGTGGTGATGGTGGCAGTAGTAGTGGTGATGATTGTGGTGTTGATGGTAGTGGTACTGGTTGTGGAGGTGTAGGCTGTGGCATTTGTGTGGTTGGTGGTTAGAGAAAGCCTACCTACCCACGGATGTCTCGGTTTTTTCCCCCTTGACAGTGTGGGTCCTTCACTCCACACACACAGAAACAGCCACTCGACGCTCTCTGCTGGGAGTCTCGATGGCCAACACCTCTCTCAAAAACATCGACTCTAAAGAGAGTGGTCTCTGCTACAGGGATTGCCGCCCAGAGGAGCGGAAAATAATGGGGAACGGTACATCTCCACTACATCTTCGTCCCGCGAGGTTTGATGACCCTCGCCTCACGGGGTTAAGGTGTTCAAGATCCGGTAAGGAAGAGTCGGGCCAGCAAATCTTCAGGGAAAGCAAAGATCGCAAAGTAGCCATTTTGATGTTCAAGTGCAGCGATCAGAAAAGTAATTCCTGTGTTGAAGTGGAAGTGTATTGACGACAAGTTTGGTATAAAGTAATCACAAATAGCTGACATTCAGGAGAGTACGGTTATGAGGTCGTTTCTTGTCCGTGCTGGACCATCATTAAATTATAACTTTATAATGATTTGAAAATGGTTCAGCACAGACTGAAATGTGGTCAGAAGTTTTCTCCTCTAAGTGCGTGTTATTTGTGATTTGTTCCAGCCACAATACTGTGAATTTTTACTCTTGGCAAAAAGAAGCTTGGTGAAGAGAAAACTTCTGTTTAGACAGTGTATCCGTCTGTGTAGAACTTTAAAGACTGCAGTGGATAATATACACATGGATTCCTATTATTCTGCGTAATCCCTTAATTGCTAAACGAAAGAAAAGAAACTGATATACTCTTTTGTTCGTGTAAATACCGTGGTCTGGGGTACTATCTTTTATCAATTAAGTGGTTGCACAGAATAATAGGAATCCATATATATATTATCCATTGTGAAATGCATTTTCTCAAGTCACAAAACGTATTCTAGGCAACTAGAAGAAGCTTGAGGCTGTCTATTGTATCTTCTAATTTCCTATTCCTTGACAGCTGAAAACCCGGAGGCCGTCTACTGCCCCACGTGGGGGAAGGACGGGGAGGGTCATAGGGTTTGCACACAGACCGTTGCTTCACACTCAGAGAGACTGCGGCTGGTGTCAACCTATGCTGCGCTACTCTGAGAAAAAAAACTCCCCCTCAATCCTTCAGTTGCTGCCTTGCAACATTACATAGCTCCTGAATATGCACTAAGAAGTGTGAAAATACTTGAGCTAAAGATTTCCACCATCCATGGCCTGTCTTACATTAAGAGCGTCTGTCTGTGAACGTATGCATATATATATATATATATATATATATATATATATAAATATATATATATATATATATATATATATATATATATACATATATATATATATATATATATATACATATATATATATATATATATATATATATACATATATATATATATATATACATATATATAAGTAGTGAAAAATGCGGCTGAGCGAGGAACTTCCGGTAAAGGCTTGCGGCTGAGCGAGGAACTTCCGGTTTAGGCCTTCCACTGAGCGAGGTATCCGGTCTAGGACCAGCAGCTGGAGGGTCACCTTTTCACACCTAGGTGTTACTTCCGGTTTTGACCATGACCTCGCCCTCGAGACCACCTCACCCTTGACCCCCCAACCAATACCCCCGCCCACGACCCCCCCCCCCCTTCGCGACCCCGCCGTCGCGCCGCGCGCCCGCCCTCGAGACTACCTCACCCTTGACCCCCCCAACCAATACCCCCTCCCACGACCCCCCCCCCCCCTTCGCGACCCCCCTTCGCGCCGCGCGCCCTGCCCGCCCCGCCCGCGCGCCCCGCCCGCGCGCCCCGCCCTTCGCGACCCCCGCCCGCGCCTTCTGCTGCGCCTTCTGCAGCGTCATCCGAATCGCCCCCGCGCCTCGAATTTTTTTCCGATTTTTTTCGAATTTTTTTTTGAATTTCATTTTCTTGTGCTCTCCATCTCCTCAGATCAAATTTTTGAGGTTCCCTCTCTCACTTTCACCCCCATCCCAAAATTTCTCGATATTACCAACTTTTTGGATTCCCCCCTATGGGGGTTTCGAAAGTCTCCATCTCCTCGGATCCCCCTCCCACTTTCACCCCCATCTCAAAATTTCTCGACAATACCATGACTCCATCTCCTCGGATCAAGTTTTTTGGATTCCCCCCTATGGGGTTTTCGAAATTCCTCGGATCAAGTTTTTGGATTCCCCCCTCTGGGGGTAAGCATTCAAATGAACTCCTCCTATGGGGCATGCTTACTACAGGTCTAATGAAGGGTGTTTACTCGGCGGTCAGTGACGTCATTATTCCTCTCATTAATGTGTTTACTCGACGGTCAGTGACGTCACGTGATGACCGCGCACACAGGTTGAATCTTGTCTACCCTTTTACCCACCCTCGCAAACCCTCACACTCCAACCAACACCTCACAATTTTCACTCATAACCCCCAATTTTTCTCGTTTTAACCCTTTTAGTTCATTAAAGTTAATAAGGGGACACATGCATCAGAAAGTCACCACATCGCTTACATCCACTTTCGTTAAATTCACTACTCACAATTTTACATATTACGAAGTTAATACGCACTTTTACTTTGAACATCTTCAAAACACTCATAAATCATTTGAATACTCACAAAAAAAAATACCTTTATACATTTCCAAACAACACTGAAATACTCCAAAAACATCATTCGAACACCCCCAAATCACCTCTGAATACTCCCAGAACACATTCATAAGTACTCTTGCACATCATTTGAACACCTTCAAAAGTACTCTTGCACATCATTTGTACACCTTCAAAACACCCTTGAACACCTTCAAAACACCTTTGAACACCTTCAAAGCACTCTTGAACACCCTCAAAAACACCTTTTGAATAACCTCAAAACACCTTTGAACACCTTCAAAACACCCTTGAACACCTTCAAAACACCCTTGATCACCTTCAAAAAACATTTGAACACACTCAAAACACCTTTGAACACCTTTGAACATTTCCAATCATCATTTGAACACCTTCAAAACACCTTTGAACACCTTCAAAACACCTTTGAACACCTTCAAAACACTCTCATAATCATTTGAACACACTCAAAACACCTTTGAATACTCACATAAACACCCTTGAACACCTTCAAAACACCTTTGAATAACCTCAAAACACCTTTGAACACCTTCAAAACACCCTTGAACACCTTCAAAACACCCTTGAACACCTTCAAAAAACATTTGAACACACTCAAAAGTACTCTTGCACATCATTTGTACACCTTCAAAATACCCTTGAACACCTTCAAAACACCTTTGAAATATCGTTTTTAAACTAATTTCATCACAACCCACTTATATCATCTTTTTTCGGTAACTCTAATTCGACTACACTACCCTCATCAATTACCAACAAATTTTACTCGTTTTAACTAATGTCATCACTGTAACCAAGATTTTCACAAAAAAAAACTCTATGACACCTAACACACACGCACACACACACCCCACAACACCCACAATTTTTCTCGTTTTAACCCTTTTAGTTCATTAAAGTTAATAAGGGGACACAGTACATCAGAAAGTCACAACAACAACATCCACAACCCACAATTTTTTCTCGTTTTAGCTAATTTCATCAGAAAAAGTCCCAACAACAACCCACTTATAACATCTTTTTTCGGTATCTCTAGTTCGACAACAACACCCACATCCCACAACACCCACGAACATTTCCAAAACACTATTTGAGTACTCCCAATTACACCACTGATTACTACTAAAACACCACTGAATTCAATCAAAACGCCCTTCAACACCTTCAAACACCCTTGAACACCTTCAAAACACTCTTGAACACCTTCAAAATCACCTTTGAACATTTCCAATCAACACTGAAACACTTCCAAAAACCACAATTTGAGTACTCCCAATTACACCACTGAATACTACTAAAACACCGCTGAATTCAATCAAAACACCCTTCAACACCTTCAAAAACACCTTTGAACACCTTCAAAACACCTTTGACACCTTCAAAAACACCTTTGAACATTTCCAATCAACACTGAAACACTTCCAAAAAAAACACAATTTGAGTACTCCCAATTACACCACTGAATACTACTAAAACACCGCTGAATTCAATCAAAACACCCTTCAACACCTTCAAAACACCTTTGAACACCTTTGAACACCTTCAAAAAAACATTTGAACACACTCAAAACACCTTTGAACACCTTTGAACATTTCCAAACAACACTGAAACACTTCCAAAAACACCATTTGAGTACTCCCAAATACACCACTGAATACTAAAACACCACTGAATACACTCAAAACACCACCAAAATCACCATAAACTAAGATCAACACCCACATCCCACAACACCCCACAACCCACAACACCCACAATTTTTTTCTCGTTTTATCTAATTTCATCAGAAAGTCACAACACCCACACCCCCCATTTTTTTTTTTTCGTTTTAACCCTTTTAGTTCATTAAAGTTAATAAGGGGACACACTACATCAGAAAAAGTCCCAACAACAACCCACTTATAACATTTTTTTTTCGGTATCTCTAGTTCGACAACAACACCCACAACACCCACATCCCACAACACCCATGAACATTTCCAAAACACTATTTGAGTACTCCCAATTACACCACTGAATACTACTAAAACACCGCTGAATTCAATCAAAACACCCTTCAACACCTTCAAAAACACCTTTGAACACCTTCAAAACACCTTTGACACCTTCAAAAACACCTTTGAACATTTCCAATCAACACTGAAACACTTCCAAAAAAAACACAATTTGAGTACTCCCAATTACACCACTGAATACTACTAAAACACCGCTGAATTCAATCAAAACACCCTTCAACACCTTCAAAACACCTTTGAACACCTTTGAACACCTTCAAAAAAACATTTGAACACACTCAAAACACCTTTGAACACCTTTGAACATTTCCAAACAACACTGAAACACTTCCAAAAACACCATTTGAGTACTCCCAAATACACCACTGAATACTAAAACACCACTGAATACACTCAAAACACCACCAAAATCACCATAAACTAAGATCAACACCCACATCCCACAACACCCACAACCCACAACACCCACAATTTTTTTTCTCGTTTTATCTAATTTCATCAGAAAGTCACAACACCCACACCCCCCATTTTTTTTCTCGTTTTAACCCTTTTAGTTCATTAAAGTTAATAAGGGGACACACTACATCAGAAAAAGTCCCAACAACAACCCACTTATAACATTTTTTTTTCGGTATCTCTAGTTCGACAACAACACCCACAACACCCACATCCCACAACACCCATGAACATTTCCAAAACACTATTTGAGTACTCCCAATTACACCACTGATTACTACTAAAACACCGCTGAATTCAATCAAAACACCCTTCAACACCTTCAAACACCCTTGAACACCTTCAAAACACTCTTGAACACTTTTCAAAAACACCTTTGAACATTTCCAATCAACACTGAAACACTTCCAAAAAACACAATTTGAGTACTCCCAATTACACCACTGATTACTACTAAAACACCGCTGAATTCAATCAAAACACCCTTCAACACCTTCAAACACCCTTGAACACACTCAAAACACCCTTCAACACCTTCAAACACCCTTGAACACACTCAAAACACCCTTCAACACCTTCAAAACACCTTTGAACACCTTCAAAAACACCTTTGAACACATTCAAAACACTCTCATAATCATTTGAACACACTCAAAACACCTTTGAATAACCTCAAAACACCTTCGAACACCTTCAAAACACCCTTGAACACCCTTGATCACCTTCAAAAAAACAACATTTGAACACACTCAAAACACCTTTGAACACCTTTGAACATTTCCAAACAACACTGAAACACTTCCAAAAACACCATTTGAGTACTCCCAAATACACCACTGAATACTAAAACACAACTGAATACACTCAAAACACCACCAAAATCACCATAAACTAAGATCAACACCCACACCCCACAACACCCACAACCCACAACACCCACAATTTTTTCTCGTTTTATCTAATTTCATCAGAAAGTCACAACACCCACACCCCCCATTTTTTTCTCGTTTTAACCCTTTTAGTTCATTAAAGTTAATAAGGGACCACACTACATCAGAAAAAGTCACAAAAACAACCCACTTATAACGTCTTTTCGGTATCTCTAGTTCGACAACAACACCCACATCCCACATCACCCACATCCCACATCCCCCCCACACACACACACAGACACACACACACACACATCCCTAACCTAGCCTAACCTAACCTAACTTATCCTAACATAACCTAACCTAACCTAACTTATCCTAACCTAGCCTAACCTAACCTAACCTTACCTAAATTATCCTAACCTAACCTAACCTAGCCTAACCTAACCTAACTTAACCTAACCTAACCTAACCTAACCGAACCTACCCTAACCTAACCTTACCTAACCTAACCTAGCCTAACCTAACCTAACCTAACTTAACCTAACCCAACCTAACCTAACCTAACCTAGCCTAACCTAACTTAACCTAACCTAACCTAACCTACCCTAACCTAACCTAACCTAACCTATCTTAACCTTACCTAACCTAACCTAGCCGAACCTATCCTAACCTAACCTAAAATATATTGGAACACTTCCAAAATACATTAGAGTACTCCAGAATTACTTTGAACGACTCCATTTTTGGATATTTCCAAATTAGTTTTGAAAACTTTATCGTAAAATCGAACATTATTTTCTTGTTGGTAAAACACACTCAATGGTAGAAATATTTACTCGATTTCCGAATAGAAGCACTGTCCTCGCTCTGAGAGACTCATTGTGGGTCACCCCAACACATGGTGTAATGCGCTTCACACCCAAGGTAGAACATAACACCTGCGTCAACTCAGGACAGACAGGCGCCATGTAATGCGGGTAACATCCAAGGTAGAAAATCATCTCTTTCCAGACCAACTGTCTATCCTAACCTAACCTAACCTAACCTAATTCCTAACCTAACCTAACCTCACCTAACCGAACCTAACCTAACTCCATCAATCACCTCTATCCTAACCTAACCTAACCTAACCTAACCCAACCTAACTCCATCAAACACCTCTATCCTAACCTAACCTAACCTATCCTAACCTAACCTAACTCCATCGAACACCTCGAATACTACCTAACTTAACCTAACCTAACCTTACCTAACCTACCGAACCTAACCTAACCTAACCTAACCTATCCTAACCTGTCCCACTCCATCAATCACCTCTATCCTAACCTAACCTAACCTAACCTAACCCAACCTAACTCCATCAAACACCTCTATCCTAACCTAACCTAACCTATCCTAACCTAACCTAACTCCATCGAACACCTCGAATACTACCTAACTTAACCTAACCTAACCTTACCTAACCTACCGAACCTAACCTAACCTAACCTAACCTATCCTAACCTGTCCCAACCTAACCTAACCTAACCTATCCTAACCTAACCTAACCTAACCTAACCTAACTTATCCTAAGCTAACCTAACCTAACTTATCCTAACCTAACCTATCCTAACCTAACCTAAACACTGACTAACTTTGAACCAACTCTGAACACCACTGATCTTCTTCAAAAAATGCTCTGCACATCATTTGAACACCTTCAAAAAAAAAAAAAACACCATCAAACACCTCCGAATACTCCCAAAAAAACACTACTGATTACTACCAAATCACCACTGAATACTACCAATCACCGTCAAAATCACCAGAAACTAAGTTTAACATCACCATCTAACATCCTTTTTATAGAAATCCCCTCAAATCACTATAACCAAGAACTCCCTCCCCATTTGGCGCATAAAAAAAAAGCATGAACACAAACCTAATACGCAAACACTTAGTACATGATCACCATCAACTGAAAACATATCTTATACACACACATAATATAAGACAATCACCAACTACAATCACCCATGTTCACTTACCTCAAAATCACTAATATCACAGAAAACAATCATTTTTATAAACATTTCACACACACACACACACAAAAAAAAAAATCATATTTGACAATATCTAAGCGCACTCACCTCACTACCACCAACACACGATGTCTCACCTCACAGGACCGACGAGCTCACCTCCAGTGACGTCACACTCCCATTGTGTTACTTGGTGGTTGGTAACATCACACCTAACCCCCCTTGTTTCAACCTGTTGTACCCTACATTATCTAAGAACACTATATCCAAGACGATTACCAGATTTTATGATCCCCAACACCAAGATCACAGAAAACACACATTTTTATAATTATTCACACAAAAATCACGATCACCAATTCCATATCATGTTTACCGTCATCTATCAACACTAATCACCAAGATCACCAAAAAAAAAATCTAAGATCATGCATCTCAAAACTACTATGATCACTGAAAACACTTATTTTTTAAACATTCGCACAAAAATAAGACATACACAAAAATACCACAACACTTCCACCAACATCTATAACATAACATGAGCACTATAACATATCACTATCACAAAAAAAATAATACACAAACACCCACATATTATACATTTCAATTGGAAATTTAAGACATGAGACATACACACCAAATCTAAGACATTCACCTCCAACTAAGACATACACATCACCCCTAAAACTTCCTTCCTTATTCATTCCGTATATCTCCTAGAGCTGTTTTAACCCCGACGGATCCACCACGACGTAGGAGCCAGAGGAACCATCACCACTCCAACACCACCTACTACACTCTGGCTCCTACGTCGTGGTGGATCCGTCGGGGTTAAAACAGCTCTAGGAGATATACGGAATGAATAAGGAAGGAAGTTTTAGGGGTGATGTGTATGTCTTAGTTGGAGGTGAATGTCTTAGATTTGGTGTGTATGTCTCATGTCTTAAATTTCCAATTGAAATGTATAATATGTGGGTGTTTGTGTATTATTTTTTTTGTGATAGTGATATGTTATAGTGCTCATGTTATGTTATAGATGTTGGTGGAAGTGTTGTGGTATTTTTGTGTATGTCTTATTTTTGTGCGAATGTTTAAAAAATAAGTGTTTTCAGTGATCATAGTAGTTTTGAGATGCATGATCTTAGATTTTTTTTTTTGGTGATCTTGGTGATTAGTGTTGATAGATGACGGTAAACATGATATGGAATTGGTGATCGTGATTTTTTGTGTGAATAATTATAAAAATGTGTGTTTTCTGTGATCTTGGTGTTGGGGATCATAAAATCTGGTAATCGTCTTGGATATAGTGTTCTTAGATAATGTAGGGTACAACAGGTTGAAACAAGGGGGGTTAGGTGTGATGTTACCAACCACCAAGTAACACAATGGGAGTGTGACGTCACTGGAGGTGAGCTCGTCGGTCCTGTGAGGTGAGACATCGTGTGTTGGTGGTAGTGAGGTGAGTGCGCTTAGATATTGTCAAATATGATTTTTTTTTTGTGTGTGTGTGTGTGTGAAATGTTTATAAAAATGATTGTTTTCTGTGATATTAGTGATTTTGAGGTAAGTGAACATGGGTGATTGTAGTTGGTGATTGTCTTATATTATGTGTGTGTATAAGATATGTTTTCAGTTGATGGTGATCATGTACTAAGTGTTTGCGTATTAGGTTTGTGTTCATGCTTTTTTTTTATGCGCCAAATGGGGAGGGAGTTCTTGGTTATAGTGATTTGAGGGGATTTCTATAAAAAGGATGTTAGATGGTGATGTTAAACTTAGTTTCTGGTGATTTTGACGGTGATTGGTAGTATTCAGTGGTGATTTGGTAGTAATCAGTAGTGTTTTTTTGGGAGTATTCGGAGGTGTTTGATGGTGTTTTTTTTTTTTTTTTGAAGGTGTTCAAAATGATGTGCAGAGCATTTTTTGAAGAAGATCAGTGGTGTTCAGAGTTGGTTCAAAGTTAGTCAGTGTTTAGGTTAGGTTAGGATAGGTTAGGTTAGGATAAGTTAGGTTAGGTTAGCTTAGGATAAGTTAGGTTAGGTTAGGTTAGGTTAGGTTAGGATAGGTTAGGTTAGGTTAGGTTGGGACAGGTTAGGATAGGTTAGGTTAGGTTAGGTTAGGTTCGGTAGGTTAGGTAAGGTTAGGTTAGGTTAAGTTAGGTAGTATTCGAGGTGTTCGATGGAGTTAGGTTAGGTTAGGATAGGTTAGGTTAGGTTAGGATAGAGGTGTTTGATGGAGTTAGGTTGGGTTAGGTTAGGTTAGGTTAGGTTAGGATAGAGGTGATTGATGGAGTTAGGTTAGGTTAGGTTAAGGTTAGGTTAGGTTAAGTTAGGTAGTATTCGAGGTGTTTGATGGAGTTAGGTTAGGTTAGGATAGGTTAGGTTAGGTTAGGATAGAGGTGTTTGATGGAGTTAGGTTGGGTTAGGTTAGGTTAGGTTAGGTTAGGATAGAGGTGATTGATGGAGTTAGGTTAGGTTCGGTTAGGTGAGGTTAGGTTAGGTTAGGAATTAGGTTAGGTTAGGTTAGGTTAGGATAGACAGTTGGTCTGGAAAGAGATGATTTTCTACCTTGGATGTTACCCGCATTACATGGCGCCTGTCTGTCCTGAGTTGACGCAGGTGTTATGTTCTACCTTGGGTGTGAAGCGCATTACACCATGTGTTGGGGTGACCCACAATGAGTCTCTCAGAGCGAGGACAGTGCTTCTATTCGGAAATCGAGTAAATATTTCTACCATTGAGTGTGTTTTACCAACAAGAAAATAATGTTCGATTTTACGATAAAGTTTTCAAAACTAATTTGGAAATATCCAAAAATGGAGTCGTTCAAAGTAATTCTGGAGTACTCTAATGTATTTTGGAAGTGTTCCAATATATTTTAGGTTAGGTTAGGATAGGTTCGGCTAGGTTAGGTTAGGTAAGGTTAAGATAGGTTAGGTTAGGTTAGGTTAGGGTAGGTTAGGTTAGGTTAGGTTAAGTTAGGTTAGGCTAGGTTAGGTTAGGTTAGGTTGGGTTAGGTTAAGTTAGGTTAGGTTAGGTTAGGCTAGGTTAGGTTAGGTAAGGTTAGGTTAGGGTAGGTTCGGTTAGGTTAGGTTAGGTTAGGTTAAGTTAGGTTAGGTTAGGCTAGGTTAGGTTAGGTTAGGATAATTTAGGTAAGGTTAGGTTAGGTTAGGCTAGGTTAGGATAAGTTAGGTTAGGTTAGGTTATGTTATGTTATGTTAGGTTAGGTTAGGCTAGGTTAGGGATGTGTGTGTGTGTGTGTCTGTGTGTGTGTGTGGGGGGGATGTGGGATGTGGGTGATGTGGGATGTGGGTGTTGTTGTCGAACTAGAGATACCGAAAAGACGTTATAAGTGGGTTGTTTTTGTGACTTTTTCTGATGTAGTGTGGTCCCTTATTAACTTTAATGAACTAAAAGGGTTAAAACGAGAAAAAAATGGGGGGGTGTGGGTGTTGTGACTTTCTGATGAAATTAGATAAAACGAGAAAAAATTGTGGGTGTTGTGGGTTGTGGGTGTTGTGGGGTGTGGGTGTTGATCTTAGTTTATGGTGATTTTGGTGGTGTTTTGAGTGTATTCAGTTGTGTTTTAGTATTCAGTGGTGTATTTGGGAGTACTCAAATGGTGTTTTTGGAAGTGTTTCAGTGTTGTTTGGAAATGTTCAAAGGTGTTCAAAGGTGTTTTGAGTGTGTTCAAATGTTGTTTTTTTGAAGGTGATCAAGGGTGTTCAAGGGTGTTTTGAAGGTGTTCGAAGGTGTTTTGAGGTTATTCAAAGGTGTTTTGAGTGTGTTCAAATGATTATGAGAGTGTTTTGAATGTGTTCAAAGGTGTTTTTGAAGGTGTTCAAAGGTGTTTTGAAGGTGTTGAAGGGTGTTTTTGAGTGTGTTCAAGGGTGTTTGAAGGTGTTGAAGGGTGTTTTGAGTGTGTTCAAGGGTGTTTGAAGGTGTTGAAGGGTGTTTTGATTGAATTCAGCGGTGTTTTAGTAGTAATCAGTGGTGTAATTGGGAGTACTCAAATTGTGTTTTTTGGAAGTGTTTCAGTGTTGATTGGAAATGTTCAAAGGTGTTTTTGAAAAGTGTTCAAGAGTGTTTTGAAGGTGTTCAAGGGTGTTTGAAGGTGTTGAAGGGTGTTTTGATTGAATTCAGCGGTGTTTTAGTAGTAATCAGTGGTGTAATTGGGAGTACTCAAATAGTGTTTTGGAAATGTTCATGGGTGTTGTGGGATGTGGGTGTTGTGGGTGTTGTTGTCGAACTAGAGATACCGAAAAAAAAATGTTATAAGTGGGTTGTTGTTGGGACTTTTTCTGATGTAGTGTGTCCCCTTATTAACTTTAATGAACTAAAAGGGTTAAAACGAGAAAAAAAATGGGGGGTGTGGGTGTTGTGACTTTCTGATGAAATTAGATAAAACGAGAAAAAAAATTGTGGGTGTTGTGGGTTGTGGGTGTTGTGGGATGTGGGTGTTGATCTTAGTTTATGGTGATTTTGGTGGTGTTTTGAGTGTATTCAGTGGTGTTTTAGTATTCAGTGGTGTATTTGGGAGTACTCAAATGGTGTTTTTGGAAGTGTTTCAGTGTTGTTTGGAAATGTTCAAAGGTGTTCAAAGGTGTTTTGAGTGTGTTCAAATGTTTTTTTGAAGGTGTTCAAAGGTGTTCAAAGGTGTTTTGAAGGTGTTGAAGGGTGTTTTGATTGAATTCAGCGGTGTTTTAGTAGTATTCAGTGGTGTAATTGGGAGTACTCAAATTGTGTTTTTTTTTGGAAGTGTTTCAGTGTTGATTGGAAATGTTCAAAGGTGTTTTTGAAGGTGTCAAAGGTGTTTTGAAGGTGTTCAAAGGTGTTTTTGAAGGTGTTGAAGGGTGTTTTGATTGAATTCAGCGGTGTTTTAGTAGTATTCAGTGGTGTAATTGGGAGTACTCAAATAGTGTTTTGGAAATGTTCATGGGTGTTGTTGTGGGTGTTGTGGGTGTTGTTGTCGAACTAGAGATACCGAAAAAAAAATGTTATAAGTGGGTTGTTGTTGGGACTTTTTCTGATGTAGTGTGTCCCCTTATTAACTTTAATGAACTAAAAGGGTTAAAACGAGAAAAAAAAATGGGGGGTGTGGGTGTTGTGACTTTCTGATGAAATTAGATAAAACGAGAAAAAAATTGTGGGTGTTGTGGGTTGTGGGGTGTTGTGGGATGTGGGTGTTGATCTTAGTTTATGGTGATTTTGGTGGTGTTTTGAGTGTATTCAGTGGTGTTTTAGTATTCAGTGGTGTATTTGGGAGTACTCAAATGGTGTTTTTGGAAGTGTTTCAGTGTTGTTTGGAAATGTTCAAAGGTGTTCAAAGGTGTTTTGAGTGTGTTCAAATGTTTTTTTGAAGGTGTTCAAAGGTGTTCAAAGGTGTTTTGAAGGTGTTGAAGGGTGTTTTGATTGAATTCAGCGGTGTTTTAGTAGTATTCAGTGGTGTAATTGGGAGTACTCAAATTGTGTTTTTTTTGGAAGTGTTTCAGTGTTGATTGGAAATGTTCAAAGGTGTTTTTGAAGGTGTCAAAGGTGTTTTGAAGGTGTTCAAAGGTGTTTTTGAAGGTGTTGAAGGGTGTTTTGATTGAATTCAGCGGTGTTTTAGTAGTATTCAGTGGTGTAATTGGGAGTACTCAAATTGTGGTTTTTGAAGTGTTTCAGTGTTGATTGGAGTTCAAAGGTGATTTTGAAGGTTTCAAGAGTGTTTTGAAGGTGTTCAAGTGTTTGAAGGTGTTGAAGGGCGTTTTGATTGAATTCAGTGGTGTTTTAGTAGTAATCAGTGGTGTAATTGGGAGTACTCAAATAGTGTTTTGGAAATGTTC
>NC_091292.1:85645005-85655005 GCF_038502225.1 Cherax quadricarinatus | reverse complement strand
TGCTGCATACTCCAGTATGGGCCAGACGTACACAGTGTACAGTGTCTTGAGCGATTCCTTAATAAGGTATCGGAAAGCTATTCTCAGGTTTGCCAGGCGCCCAAATGCTGCAGCAGTTATCTGGTTGATGTGTGCTTCCGGAGACGTGCTCGGTGTTATGCTCATCCCAAGATCTTTCTCCTTGAGTGAGGTTTGCAGTCTTTGTCCACCCAGCCTATACTCTGTCTGCGGTCTTCTTTACCCTTCCCAATCTTCATGACTTTGCATTTGGCAGGGTTGAATTCGAGAAGCCAGTTGCTGGACCAGGTGTCCAGCCTGTCCAGGTCTCTTTGTAGTCCTGCCTGATCCTCATCTGATTTAATTCTCCTCATAAACTTTACATCATCTGCGAACAGGGACACTTCCATCATGTCATTCACATATACCAAAAATAGCACTGGTCCTAGGACTGACCCCTGTGGGACCCCGCTCATCACAGGCGCCCACAGTGATACCTCATCATGTACCATAACTCGCTGTTGCCTCCCTGTCAGGTATTCTCTGATCCATTGCAGTGCCCTTCCTGTTATACGCGCCTGATCCTCCAGCTTTTGCACTAATCTCTTGTGAGGAACTGTGTCGAAGGCCTTCCTGCAGTCCAGGAAAATGCAATCAACCCACCCCTCTCTCTCGTGTCTTACTTCTGTTACTTTGTCATAAAACTCCAGAAGGTTTGTGACACAAGATTTGCCTTCCGTTTGTGTGTGTCTGTGTGTGGCACAAGTGAACCTATATATAAGCAATAAAACAGAAAAGGATGACTGTATATTTCGGCCTTCCGCTAATACCATCTTTAATCCACTGAAGAAAGCTTTGATTTCTGTAATTAGTTGATAAAGTTTTTTTTCAATAATTTAATGGAACATTTACCCAGTGTACAAAGTCCCTCCATCTCTACTACGGTGATGCTGTAACGATGTCTGAGATTCTATGTCTTGCGTTCTCTTACTTTGATCTTGGGCGAATGGAATTAAGGAAGCTAAGAGGATTCGCAAATTAGTTCTAAATTGTCTAGAGTCCTAGTCTCAGAGAAGAAAACTAATGTAGGTTCGATTCAAGTGTAAATAAATTTTTCAACCTGCCACCCAAATACCTTTCGGTGCTTAATTATGTAAAAATTGGAAGTTGGGAATCTCTTCGAGCTCCTCCAAGACTGAGTGGAAGCCAAGGATGCATCGGCCATTCTTCTATTGGACTGCCACTCTGAGGTATTAAGACGAAAACCCCAGGAGCGAAACCTCTGTGACACCGATGGATTAGTTCTAATAGCTGTTGAGCTTACTGTCTCAGTACAATTGCCATCATCGGATTGTTGTTTGTCATTTATCCAGGGATGTAAAAAGATTAATAGGATTACTAGGACTGTGGGAAAGAGAAAGAGATTATAGTTTTCAATACGCCAGGCAGAAAGCTTCAGCAAGGCTGCTCTTGATGTTGACTTCAGAGTGTTTCTTATGCCAGGCACAGAACTTCGGCAAGGCTGCTCTTGATGTTGGCTTCAGTGTTTCCTATGACAGGCACAGAGCTTCGGCAAGGCTGCTCTTGATGTTGACTTCAGTGTTTCTTATGCCAGACACAGAGCTTCGACAGGGCTGCTCTTGGTGTTGACTTGTGTTTCATATATGCAAGGCTGCCCTTGATGTTAACGTCACAGAGCTTCGCAAGCTGCTCTTGATGTTGACTTTAGTGCTGCTTCTGCTGATGTTGACTTCAGTGTTTCTTATGCGACATCCCTCAGAACTTAACCGTGTTGCTTGCTAAAAAATAACAAGTCACAGTGAAAATAAGGGTTCTAAGGCAACTATTACAATGTAGACGATGTGTGTCTCAACATACAACAGTTGTAGAGTAAATTCGGAGCAATTCACAACTAACCCACAAATTGGTAGTAAATCTTCGGTCCGTTCCGGACCATTATCAAGGCGGAATTGTAAAATAGTCCATCTAAAGATTTATCGTCAATGTATAAGTTTTTGGATACTGGAGAGAGAGAGAGTATTTGGAGCGAGGAGAACTTATGGCGAACGATCTCCAGTTCAGATCTTGCCCTTTCAATGAGCAGGTACGTCGTTCCTAGAAGTAAAATATTTTGAAATGGCCTTGATCGTGGCATTTTGGCCAAGTTTTAAGGATTGATATGCTTGCTCTTATGCTGTGTGACATTATAGCATTTCCTGGCTCCCGAGGTTTATTTCCGATCCCTTCCTGTGAACCTCCGTCGTGGAGGTAATCCCGGAGGCTGCCATTAAAACATCAGAAACTTTTACGCTGGTGTCTCCCCTCACTTCCACCCGAAGGAATATCTGACTCCCACTGCTGCTGCTGCCTCCCACCTCCTGCTGCTACCTACCACCTGCTGCTGCTACCTGCCACCTCCTGCTGCTACCTGTCACCTCCTGCTGCTATCTGCCTCCTGCTGCTGCTATCTGCCTGCTGCTGCTGCTATCTGCCTCCTGCTGCTGCTGCCTGCCATCTCCTGCTGCTACGTGCTACCTGCTGCCGCTACCTGCCTCCTGCTGCTGCTACCTGCCTCCTGATGCTGCTATCTGCCTCCTGCGGCTGCTATCTGCCTCCTGCTGCCGCTACCTGCCTGCTGCTACTGCTACCTGCCTCCTGCTGCTGCTGTCTGCCATCTCCTGTTGCTACGTGCCACCTGCTGCTACTACCTGCCACCTCCTGCTGCTACGTGCTACCTGCTGCCGCTACCTGCCTCCTGCTGTTGCTACCTGCCTCCTGCTGCTGCTGCTTGCCAGCTGCTGCTGCTACCTGCTACCTAGCACCGTTCCTGCTACCTACTGCTGCTACCTGTCACCTAGTGCCGATCCTGCCATCTATTGCTACTACCTGCCACCTAGTTCCGTTCCTGCCACCTACTGCGGCTACCTGGCATCTACTGATGCTACCTGCCACCCACCACTCTCACTGTCACCTACCACTTTCCTTGAAACCCACTACCTCCCCTACCACCTACCACCATCCATGCCACCCACTACCATCCCCGCCACCCACCACAACCCCCCACTATCCCTGCCACCTACCACCAATCACAATCCCCTGCCACCCACCAACATCCCTACCACCCACCACAATCCCTGCCACCCACCACCATCCCCGCCACCCACCACCATCCCCGCCACCCACCACCATCCTTGCCTCCCACCACCTTCCCTGCCACCTACCACCAACCACCATCCCCTGCCACCCACCACCATCCCTTCCACCCACCACCATCCCTGCCACCCACCACCATCCCCTGCCACCAACAATCATCCCTGCCACTAACCACCATCCCTGCCACCCACCACCATCCCTGCCACCCACAACCATCCCTACCACCCACCACCATACCCGACACCCACCAACATCCCCGCCACCCACAACCATCCTTGCCTCCCACCACCATCCATGCCACCTGCCACCATCCTCCCTAATGTTCACAATATTCATAATAGGGTCCTCCTGTATGATTTATACCAGTATATATTTTTGAATCCAAGGTAACCTCTGTGGCCGGAGCTTAGTCTGTGCCTTCGGCTTAAGACAAAGACCAAGCAGTGATATCTGTAGCTGTAACCATAGTCAGATGTAGCCGTTAGTAATCCTGAGGTGGAATTCTATTCAGATTATTCACTTCGAAGAATTAATTATTGACGAGTGAAGCAAGAAAGCCAAGCAGCGTCGATTATTTGCATTAAGGTCCTCAGTCCCTCCCTGGAACTCGACCCACAACAGTCGATTATTCTAGGTATCATTCTCGACTTCCATCTCTATATCATTCTCTAGATATCATTCTTCAGGCATCATTCTTTATATCATTCTCTAGGTGTCATTCTTCATATCATTTTTTAGGCATCATTCTTTATATCATTCTTGTGATATCATTCTCTATAGTGGCTATTTCAGTGACATGCTCGAAATTTTTTTATTAATTATTTAATATTTCGTGTTACAGCATTCCACTGCTTATGATCAGCCTTGCTATTGTGTGATCGTTCAACAGCTCGCTACTAGCTTGTTCAGTGTGCTCGCTTCGCTACGGTCAATCTTGTGTGCAGTCGGCTTTGCTTGTATGCGTATTCTGCAATCGTACTGTGCATAGCTAAGCGTGTTCTGCAAATTAAAGTGTTACGTTGGGGTATTCGTACTGTGCATAGCGAATAACTTATGCCACCTAGACGAGTCAGACGCCTGGTGTCGGCATATACTTTGCATAACCTACCTAAATTGTCCCTACAGCGTTGTTGGCAAATTGCTCGTTCCATTGGCATTCCCTATAAACGCACTCTCACAGCTGCGCAACTGCGTTCACTTATTGCTGACATACTTATTGAAGAAGAGATGGCACATCAAACTCCTCCCTTTACGGGAGCTAGGGAAAAAACTACTATGTTCTCGCAGGAGGAAGATGATACACCTACGGAGCAAAATGGTCAGTATAGTGCAGCTGGGTTGTCTCAGGGTGAATCAGCGTCGTTGGCACTTGAGCTGGCAAAAATCAATCTTGAGCAAACTAGGGAACAGAGAGCATTCGCAAGGGAAGAATTTGATAGGGAAAGAGAGAGGAGGCAGTTTTCGCATTCTGTAAACGATTTCAGTTTACAAAAAGCAGTACAGCTTGTTCCCCGCTTCAATGAGGCCGAACCAGAGCAATTTTTCGAAAGCTTCGAAAATCAGGCTCGAGCCTTGAGGTGGCCGGAACAGCACTGGGCAGCGTTGGTTCATACAGCATTATTGGGTAAGGCACAGGAATTTACGTCGGTATTAACTGACGCTGAATTCTCTGATTATCAAGTAGTGAAGACCACAGTGTTGGGAGCATATACATGTATCCCAGCTAAATATCGTAAGACCTTCAAGTTGAACAGGCGGCAGCTTGGTCAATCCCTGGTGGACTTTGTGAGACAGCAAACCAAAGCTTTTACCAGCTGGTATAAAGCGAGTGGTGTCTCTAACTTTGAGGAGCTGGTGCAGCTAATTCTGATTGATAACCTGCTGGAGTCTGTGGGACCAGAGGTTCGTGTCTTTCTGCAGGATCGTGACTTAACCACTGCATTGGAGGCGGCCAGGTTGGCTGATACCTTCGAAACGAACCGCTCCTTGTCCGAGCGGTCCCGTCTCTCTTTTCAACAGTCTGGTGTGAGCAGAGATCGACAACATTGGAGAATGAAGTGCCAGCCGGAGGGAGAGCGTCTACGTCATCCAACCAAGTCACCTGGTGAGCCACGCTTCTCAACATATGGTCCCCCTGCGGAGAGGCAAACTACTTATGGAGCATCTCGACAACAATATCCAGAGAGGCACCAGCCAGAACGACACCACTTGCAACGTCATCAGGGAGTAAAGGGCAAGCCTGTCGTCTGCTTCAGGTGCAATAAAGTAGGTCACATCAGTTCCAACTGCCCCCAAAAACCTCAACCCATCGGGAAAATCTCTAATATCCCTAGTAACATGTCCCCTAGAGAAGTAGAAAAAGGTATGGCCCCTTATTATTGCGAAAGTCTTATTTCCCTTCAGGAAAACTCAGAACCAACTAAAGTAAATACCTTTAGAGATACTGGAGCATATTGCTCACTTGTCAGAGAAGGAATATTACCCCTTTCAGAGAATACTTCCTTGAATTCCTCAGTTTTATTGGAAGCCTATGGAGGAGCTATATATTCAGTTCCTTTGCATAAAATTTATGTACAGTGCAAATATTACACTGGGTACTTGACTGTAGGTATCTCAAAAGGATTTCCCATGAAAAATGCCATGTTATTACTGGGTAATAACATTACTACTGTTACTTCGTGTCCTGAACCTATAATGATTAATGCTTCTCCAGTGTTGGCCATAACTCGGGCAACATCCCAAGGGTTGTCTGGGGAGAATGTTGACCTATCCTTGGACGACTCCGATCTCGGAATAGCCACGTTGTTTTATGAGACACACCGGCCGGAGTCTCGTAAATCAAGTGAACAGACCCCGATCAAGCCTTCCTATTCCCAGGTTGCAGGATTGCCAGATGTCTCTGTTTCCATGCCCGAGGGACTGTCCTTCCGGGAGGAACAACGAAAGGACCCTTCTTTAAAATTCGCTTTTCAGGCAGCCATGGGTAAATCCTCTTGGGGTCATCCAGTCAAGTATGAAGTTAAAAATGATTATTTGGTTTGCACTGAGACTGGTAAGGAGAAAGAGGGCCGGCAATTATACGACAGGTTAGTGGTTCCAACCAAGTATAGACCTCAGATATTAAATATAGCTCATAATACGTCATCAGGAGGTCACTTAGGAATTACAAAAACCTTGTATAGAATCACAAAAGAATTTTATTGGCCAAAATTAAAGAAAGATGTGAAGAATCATATTAGGTGTTGCCGAGAATGTCAGCAAGTTGGAAAACCTGGACATTCCATTAAACCTGCACCTCTCCAACCCATACCTGCTGATGGAGAACCTTTTGCAGATTTAATTATAGATTGTGTAGGTCCACTACCTAAGTCAAAGTCTGGAAATCAGTATTTATTTACAATTATGGATAAAGTAACCAGATATCCTGAAGCGATCCCAATGCGTAGTATCAATACTAAAGCTATTCTCAAAGCTTTAACAAAATTCATTTCTTGTTTTGGCATTCCTAAAACTATACAAAGTGATCAAGGTACTAACTTCACTGCCAAAGCATTTAGGGAAGTATTAACTAGGCTAGGGATAATTCACAACTTATCCACTGCCTATCATCCTCAGTCCCAAGGCGCCTTGGAAAGATTCCACCAAACATTAAAAACAATGATGAGAAGTTTTTGCATGCACTTTCCGACAGATTGGGATGAATCTCTACCTTTGTTGCTGTTCTCAGTACGGGAGACGGTGCAAGAGTCTACAGGGTATAGTCCGTTTGAGCTGATCTTTGGGCACAATGTACGAGGTCCTCTTCGGGTGCTCAAAGAAGGATGGATGGGAGAAGACGTAAGCTCAGCACTCTACAACCCGTTAGTCTATCTCCAAGCCATGAAGAATCACAACACAAGGCTTATGCGTTGGGCGCTCAGGCTGCAGCCCTACAATATCAGAATTCAGTATATTGCCGGCAAAGAAAATGTGTTGGCAGACTCTTTGTCAAGAGTCTAGTTTATTATTTTATTTAGGTTAGGATGTATTTGTGGTAACCCCTTTCAAGCTCTTTTTTTTTAATCCCCTGATGTGGGGGTTTTTTTTTTTAGTGAGGGGATGCGGGCTACCGTCCGCCTGTATCTTGGACCTATGCTAGCCTGTCTGACTGCTGTCTCACTCTAAGTTTAGGGTTTGGCTTTTGGTCACTAGGAAAGCTGAGCTCTATCTAAGAGTTGGATGGTGGAGAGGATAGGCGGTCCCATTATTTTGTGCCATGGCGGCACGGTTACCACTGGGAGGTGGCAGCCTAATCCTGAGCCTTCTCGGGGGTGGGGGTGTGGCATGCAAAGAGTACGTAACCTTTATTCGGCGCATGGACACACCCTCATTTACAGGCTATCTCCCCCAACCAGCGAACCAGGTTGCTAAGAGTTGATGATGGGGCCCCATCGTTCAACTAGTGACCAGGTTCTAGCCAATAAGAAGGTGGGATTGACAATCGCAGAGGTTATGTGGATACCGCTCTCCTGTCTGCCCTTGTCATTCCCACTCTAGAGCTGGTTGAAGCACGGTCTGCTATCTTGTGGCTTCTATTTCTGCCTTGCTTACCGTGGAGTGCACTATATTTATCACTGTACATAGTGTACATATTGCTGTTATAATTGGTGAAGGATAATATAAGTCTAAACTTTTTCTACTGTGTTTATTTGCTCCCATTACACCTGGGATAACAGGCCATTTGAAATCCTAGGTTGTAATACAAGTTTAAACGACACAGTATCGTAGATGGAACAATACAGCAGATGAAACAATACCGTGAGTGGAACAATACCGCAGATATAACTCTACCGTAGGTGGAACAATTCGTAACAGACCCTCAAGTTGGCAGTGGAAACCTAGACGATGTTTCGGTCCAGATGTTTCAGTCCCATTGAACAGTTTGCAATGGGAACCTGACTAGAAGTGGAATAGGAGGTCCACACACACACACACACACACACACACACACACACATATATATATATTTATTATATATATATATATATATATATATATATATATATATATATATATATATATATATATATATATATATATATATATATATATATAAATATATATATATATATATATGTCGTGCCGAATATGTAAAACTGGTCAATTAGCAAGAACTCATTTAAAATTACGTCCTTTCTGAAATTTTCTCTTATACGTTTAAAGATATATTTTTTTCATTAATGTTAATGTAAAATTTGTTAATTTTGCAATAAAAGAATCTTAGAAAACTTACCTAACCTTATTATAACAAGAGAAATTTATTTTAGCCTAACCCAACTAAATATATTTTAAATACGTTTACAATAATTTAGTACTAAATAAACACAATCAAATATATTTTTTTCGTCAGGTTCAAAATGATTTTGGCGAAATTATTGCATACACAAATTTTCACTTGTCCTATATGGCATGATGAACGTTGCTATTTAAGCCAAGATGGCAAGTTCTGCCTATTCGGCACGACATATATATATACATACATACATATATATACATATATATATATATATATATATATATATATATATATATATATATATATATATATATATATATATATATATATATATATATGTATGTATATATATATATATATATATATATATATATATATATATATATATATATATATATATATATATATATATATATATATATATATATATGCAATAAGATCACAGTAAACAGGTGATTTCAGAATATGCAAAACAACCACTCTGAAAGAATAGAGAAATTCCAAGCGCTTTCGTGACTACTCACATTATCAAGGAACTATGATAGTTCCTTGATAATGTGAGTAGTCACGAAAGCGCTTGGAATTTCTCTATTCTTTCAGAGTGGTTGTTTTGCATATATATCTATATATATATATATATATATATATATATATATATATATATATATATATATATATATATATATGTCGTGCCGAATAGGCAGAACTTGCGATCTTGCCTTAAATAGCAACGATCATCTTGCCATATAGGGCAAGTGAAAATTTGTGTATGCAATAATTTCGCCAAAATCATACTGAACCTAAAGAAAAAAATATATTTAGTTGGGTTAGGCTAAAATAAATTGTTCTTGGTATAATAAGGTTAGGTAAGTTTTCTAAAATTCTTTTGGAGCAAAACTAAAAATTTTTACATTAACATTGCTGAAAAAAATATATCTTTAAACGTATAAGAGAAAATTTTAGAAAAGACTTAATTTTAAATGAGTTCTTGCTAATTGACCAGTTTTACATATTCGGCACGACATATATATTTATATATATATATATATATATATATATATATATATATATATATATATATATATATATATATATATATATGTATATATATATATATATATATATATATATATATATATATATATGTATATATATATATATATATATATATATATATATATATATATATATATATATATATATATATATATATATATATATATATATCCTAGTAGTAGGTTGGTAGACAGCAACCACCCAGGGAGGTACTACCGTCCTGCCAAGTGAGTGTAAAACAAAAGCCTGTAATTGTTTTACATGATGGTAGGATTGCTGGTGTCCATTTGTCTGTCTCATGAACATGCAAGATTTCAAGTACGTCTTTCTACTTCTACTTACACTTAGGTCACACTACACATACATGTACAAGCATATATATATATACACACACATCTGGGTTTTCTTCTATTTTCTTTCTAGTTCTTTTTTTTATTATTATTATCACACTGGCCGATTCTCACCAAGGCAGAGTGGCCCGAAAAAGAAAAACTTTCACCATCATTCACTCCATCACTG
>NC_091292.1:85595005-85640005 GCF_038502225.1 Cherax quadricarinatus | reverse complement strand
TTTAATACTAAACAAACACAATCAAATATATTTTTTTCGTTAGGTTCAGAATGATTTTGGCGAAATTATTCCATACACAAATTTTCACTTGTCCTATATGGCAAGATGAACGTTGCTATTTAAGCCAAAATCGCAAGTTCTGCCTATTCGGCACGAGATATATATATATATATATATATATATATATATATATATATATATATATATATATATATATATATATATATATATATATATATATATATATATATATATATATATATATATATATATATGTATATATATATGTATATATATATATATATATATATATATATATATATATATATATATATATATATATATATATATATATATATATATATATATATATATATATATATATATATATATATATATGCAATAAGATCACAGTAAACAGGTGATTTCAGAATATGCAAAACAACCACTCCGAAAGAATAGAGAAATTCCAAGCGCTTTCGTGACTACTCACATTATCAAGGAACTATGAAAGTAAAGCATCCAAGGAAGCTATGTAAGGGGTCTGGCCAACACCTCACTATCAGATCCCACAACGGTTAAACATCTGACGTGCGCCGACCCAACTTGGATAGGTCCTTTGCACAACTCACCCACAAACTATTCTACCCAAGAAAATTTAAAAATTATTATTTGTCCAGTGTATTATTAAATTCTTCCCAAATTCTATTAATTATAAATGGATCTAATTTATATAAACCAAAGGAAATATTCATATTATTGTCAAAACTGCTTTTTATGAAACAAGATTCAATTATATTCCTGTCGACCATGGACTTGCTTGATACTACTTTCTCAACTTTTTGAAAATCAATTGGATGGTTAAAATCTCTTACATGAATAAATAGAGCATTGGAATCTTGTCCAGTTCTAATGCTATATTTTTTTGTTTTAATCTTAGTTCGAGATTTTTACCAGTTTGACAGTAATAAACTTTATCGCAAATTTTACAAGTTGTATTCAAAAATCTTGATACAGTAAAAAAACTTTTGATAAAGAATTCCCCACAAAATGTTGATGGATGTGTTTATAAGATTCCTTGTAAAATTTGAGATAAAGTTTATTACGGTCAAACTGGTAAAAATCTCGAACTAAGATTAAAACAACATAAATATAGCATTAGAACTGGACAAGATTCCAATGCTCTATTTATTCATGTAAGAGATTTTAACCATCCATTTGATTTTCAAAAAGTTGAGAAAGTAGTATCAAGCAAGTCCATGGTCGACAGGAATATAATTGAATCTTGTTTCATAAAAAGCAGTTTTGACAATAATATGAATATTTCCTTTGGTTTATATAAATTAGATCCATTTATAATTAATAGAATTTGGGAAGAATTTAATAATACACTGGACAAATAATAATTTTTAAATTTTCTTGGGTAGAATAGTTTTGGGTGAGTTGTGCAAAGGACCTATCCAAGTTGGGTCGGCGCACGTCAGATGTTTAACCGTTGTGGAATCTGATAGTGAGGTGCTGGCCAGACCCCTTATATAGCTTCCTTCGATGCTTTACTTTCATAGTTCCTTGATAATGTGAGTAGTCACGAAAGCGCTTGGAATTTCTCTATTCTTTCAGAGTGGTTATTTTGCATATATATATATATATATATATATATGTATGTATGTATATATTTATATATATATATATATATATATATGTATATGTATATATATATGTATATATATATATATATATATATATATATATATATATATATATATATATGTTTATATATATTTATATATATATATATATATATATATATATATGTATATATATATATATATATATATATATATATATATATATATATATATATATACATATATATATATATATATGTATATATACATATATATATATATACATATATATATATGTATATATACATATATATATATATATATATATATAGATATATATATATATATATATATATATATATATATATATATATATATATATATATATATATATATATATATATATATATATATGCAAAACAACCACTCTGAATAGAGAAATTCCAAGCGCTTTCGTGACTACTCACATTATCAAGGAACTATGAAAGTGAAGCATCCAAGGAAGCTATATAAGGGGTCCGGCCAGCACCTCACTATCAGATCCCACAACGGTTAAACACGTGACGCGCGGCGAGCCAACTTGGATAGGTCCTTTGCACAACTCACCCCCAAGCTCTTCTACCCAAGAAAATTTAAAAATTATTTGTCCATTGTATTATTAAATTCTTCCCAAATTCTATTAATTATAAATGGATCTAATTTATATAAACCAAAGGAAATATTCATATTATTGTCAAAACTGCTATATATATATATATATATATATATATATATATATATATATATATATATATATATATATATATATATATATATATATATATATATATATATATGTATATATATATATGCATATATATATATATATATATATATTATATATATATATATATATATATATATATATATATATATATATATATATATATATATATATATATATATATATATATATATATATATATATATATATATATATATACATGCAAAACAACCATTGTGAAAGAATAGAGAAATTCCAAGCGCTTTCGTGACTACTCATATTATCAAGGAACAATGAAAGTAAAGCATCAAAGGAGAGTATATAAAGGGGTAGCCCACACCTCACTATCAGATCCCACAACACCTGACGCGAGACAACAGGCCCGCCGGCCGAACTAGACAGGTCCTTCACACAACCCACCAACAAACTATTCTACCCAAGAAATAAGAAATTTAAAAAATTATTATTTGTCCTATGTATTATTAAATTCTTCCCAAATTCTATTAATTATAAATGAATCTAATTTATATTAACCAAAATAAATATTCATATTATTGTCAAAACTGCTTTTTATGAAACAAGATTCAATTATATTCCTGTCGACCATGGACTTGCTTGATACTACTTTCTCAACTTTTTGAAAATCAATTGGATGGTTAAAATCTCTTACATGAATAAATAGAGCATTGGAATATTGTCCAGTTCTAATGCTATATTTATGTTGTTTTAATCTTCGACATTTTTACCAGTTTGACCGTAATAAACTTTATCACAAATTTTACAAGGAATCTTATAGACACATCCATCAGCATTTTGGGGGGAATTCTTTATCAAAAGTTTTTTTACTGTATCAAGATTTTTGAATACAACTTTAATATTAAAAGTCTTAAGAAGAGAAGGCATATCAACCAAGTTTTCATGGTAAGGGAGAACCAACATATTTTTAGTTGCATAAGGCTGGTTGTCCCTTTTTGGATTATAAAAAGTATTTCTAGCAACTTTAAAAGATTTATCAATTACATTTCTTGGGTATTTCAAATCATTACCTATTTCATAAATTTTGGATATTTCCTCATCTATGAACTCTGGACTACAAATTCGTAAAGCTCTCAAAAACATTGATGGGAAAACAGACAGTTTTACTCTATCTTGATGGGAAGAATAATAGTGGACATAGGAACAGTTATTTGTAGGTTTTCTGTAAATTATAAATTTGAATTCATTATTACCCTTAATAATTAAAACATCTAGAAAAAGCAATGAGTTATTTTCTTCAAATTCAACAGTAAAATTTATAGAATGGGCTAAGCTATTTAATTTGCCAAGGAAATGGTGTATATCCACATTTTTGGGCATAAGACACAAAATATCATCAACATATCTGAACCATTTAGCTCTATTAGGGAGGATTGTGTTAAGCAGCCTTGTTTCAAAAAATTCCATGTATAGGTTACTAAAAACAGGTGAAAGAGGATTCCCCATTGCCATACCAAACTTCTGAGTGTAAAACTTATCATTAAATACAAATTTTGCATCAACAATGCAAAGTTTAATAAGTTTAATGAAAGTAGGAACTGGCAATGGTAAATCATAATTAACGAATTCTTCAGATAAGAAACTTAATAAATCATCAACAATAACTTTCGTAAACAAGGAAGTAACATCAAAACTAACCATGTTAAAATCATTTAAGTCAGTCAAGGAGCTTAATTTATCAACTAAATCTATGTTGTTTTTAACATTAAAGTTAGAAATTTTGCCAACAATAGGGCTCAAAATATCAACAAGCCATTTGGATAATTTATATGAAACTGACCCTATGGAGCTAATAATTGGTCTGACTGGATTCCCTGGTTTGTGTGTTTTTATTAGTCCATACATGTAAGGTAAAGATGGATTAGTGGAAGTAAATTGTTTGTCTAATTCATCTTTGCCTTTCAGTAGAAGTTTTATTGTTTTATTGAAATTGTTGTTTACGGTTCGTAGGGGATTTTTTCTAAATTTAGAATAGGTTTCAGTATCATCTAAGAGATTATTAATTTTTTATTGGTAATAATTTTCTTTCATAATTACTATTGCATTTATTTTGTCTGCTTTAGTAAGGCGCAAATTTTTATTGTTATTAAGTGTATCATAAGATTTAAAGAATCTTTGATTTTTGCATATTCTAAAATCACCTGTTTACTGTGATCTTATTGCATTAATGGATACCACACGACTTTTCAGAATGTTCTCGATAAGCTTTCCTAATCATATATGTTTTGTTTCCTAGTTTTCTTCTGCACTGATCAAGTCCCACAAGTTAAAAATTCGACTTAATTTTTTAAAAAATTGTTTAAATAAACAAGTTCCGCCCAAGTCTCTTTTACCCAATATCATCCTTGACACGAGAGATCGTCCTTTTGATGATTTTATGAGAATTATTCTTCAGAAACATATTGAAATAACTAAAATACAGGAAAAGGAAGCCTTCAAAATACTGAGAAACAAAAAATACTCTCTTAATCAATCCATTTCATCCGAATAGAAACGCAGTATGTTGGATCATTGCTATAATAAACTCAGGAGAATTTGTAATGAACTCAAAGGCAAACTACAAAGAAAATTAGACATTTTAATTGAAAATAGTGATTGGACAAAGCATAGATGAGGAAATATCCAAAATTTATGAAATAGGTAATGATTTGAAATACCCAAGAAATGTAATTGATAAATCTTTTAAAGTTGCTAGAAATACTTTTTACAATCCAAAAAGGGACAACCAGCCTTATTCAACTAAAAATATGTTGGTTCTCCCTTACCATGAAAACTTGGTTGATATGCCTTCTCCTCTTAAGACTTTTAATATTAAAGTTGTACTCAAAAATCTTGATACAGTAAAAAAAACTTTTGATAAAGAATTCTCCCCAAAATGCTGATGGATGTGTCTATAAGATTCCTTGAAAAATTTGCGATAAAGTTTATTACGGTCAAACTGGTAAAAATCTCGAACTAAGATCAAAACAACATAAATATAGCATTAGAACTGGACAAGATTCCAATGCTCTATTTATTCATGTAAAAATTTTAACCATCCAATTGATTTTCAAAAAGTTGAGAAAGTAGTATCAAGCAAGTCCATGGACCTGTCTAGTTCGGCCGGTGGGCCTGTTGTCTCGCGTCAGGTGTTGTGGGATCTGATAGTGAGGTGTGGGCTACCCCTTTATATACTCTCCTTTGATGCTTTACTTCCATTGTTCCTTGATAATGTGAGTAGTCACGAAAGCGCTTGGAATTTATCTATTCTTTCACAGTGTTTGTTTTGCATCTTCTAAAATCACCTGTTCACTGTGATCTTATGGCGCACATATATATATATATATATATATATATATATATATATATATATATATATATATATATATATATATATATATATATATATATATATATATGTATATATATGTATATATATATATATATATATATATATATATATATATATATATATATATATATATATATATATATATATATATATATATATATATATATATATATATATATATATATATATATATATGCCTTGTATGGGCCAGTACGCCTTCTGCAGTGTTCCTCCATTCTTATGTTCTTATATATATATATATGTTAGTTACCATTTTGTCTTAGGCACATTCGATTAGACACAAGGCCTGTTGTGTGTGTGTGTGTGTGTGTGTGTGTGTGTGTGTGTGTGTGTGTGTGTGTGTGTGTGTGTGTGTGTGTGTGTGTGTGTGTGTGTGTGTGTGTGTGTGTGTGTATGTGTGTGTGTGTGTGTGTGTGTATGTGTGTGTATGTGTGTGTGTGTGTGTGTGTATGTGTATGTATGTGTGTGTGTGTGTGTGTGTGTGTGTGTGTGTGTGTGTGTGTGTGTGTGTGTGTGTGTGTGTGTGTGTGTGTGTGTGTGTGTGTGTGTATGTGTGTGTGTATTTGTGTTTGTGTGTATGTGTGTTTGTGTATATGTGTGTGTGTGTGTGTGTGTACTCACCTAGTTGAGGTTGCGGGGGTCGAGTCCGAGCTCCTGGCCCCGCCTCTTCACTGATCGCTTCTAGGTCACTCTCCCTGACCAGTGAGCTTTATCATACCTCTGCTTAAAGCTATGTATGGATCTTGCCTCCACTACATTGCTTCCCAAACTATTCCACTTACTGACTACTCTGTGGCTGAAGAAATACTTCCTAACATCCCTGTGATTCATCTGTGTCTTCAACTTCCAACTGTGTCCCCTTGTTACTGTGTCCAATCTCTGGAACATCCTGTCTTTGTCCACCTTGTCAATTCCTCTCAGTATTTTATATGTCGTTATCATGTCCCCCCTATCTCTCCTGTCCTCCAGTGTCGTCAGGTTGATTTCCCTTAACCTCTTCTCGTAGGACATACCTCTTAGCTCTGGGACTAGTCTTGTTGCAAACCTTTGCACTTTCTCTAGTTTCTTCACGTGCTTGGCTAGGTGTGGGTTCCAAACTGGTGCCGCATACTCCAATATGGGCCTAACGTACACGGTGTACAGGGTCCTGAACGATTCCTTATTGAGATGTCGGAATGCTGTTCTGAGGTTTGCTAGGCGCCCATATGCTGCAGCAGTTATTTGGTTGATGTGCGCTTCAGGAGATGTGCCTGGTGTTATACTCACCCCAAGATCTTTTTCCTTGAGTGAGGTTTGTAGTCTCTGGCCCCCTAGACTGTACTCCGTCTGCGGTCTTCTTTGCCCTTCCCCAATCTTTGTGACTTTGCACTTGGTGGGATTGAACTCCAGGAGCCAATTGCTGGACCAGGTCTGCAGCCTGTCCAGATCCCTTTGTAGTTCTGCCTGGTCTTCGATCGAGCGAATTCTTCTCATCAACTTCACGTCATCTGCAAACAGGGACACCTCAGAGTCTATTCCTTCCGTCATGTCGTTCACAAATACCAGAAACAGCACTGGTCCTAGGACTGACCCCTGTGGGACCCCGCTGGTCACAGGTGCCCACTCTGACACCTCGCCACGTACAATGACTCGCTGCTGTCTTCCTGACAAGTATTCCCTGATCCATTGTAGTGCCTTCCCTGTTATCCCTGCTTGGTCCTCCAGTTTTTGCACCAATCTGTTATGTGGAACTGTGTCAAACGCCTTCTTGCAGTCCAAGAATATGCAATCCACCCACCCCTCTCTCTCTTGTCTTACTGCTGTCACCATGTCATAGAACTCCAGTAGGTTTGTGACACAGGATTTCCCGTCCCTGAAACCATGTTGGCTGCTGTAGATGAGATCATTCCTTTCTAGGTGTTCCACCACTCTTCTCCTGATAATCTTCTCCATGATTTTGCATACTATACATGTCAGTGACACTGGTCTGTAGTTTAATGCTTCATGTATGTCTCCTTTTTTAAAGATTGGGACTACATTTGCTGTCTTCCATGCCTCAGGCAATCTCCCTGTTTCGATAGATATATTGAATATTGTTGTTAGGGGTACACATAGCGCCTCTGCTCCCTCTCTCAATACCCATGGAGAGATGTTATCAGGCCCCATTGCCTTTAAGGTATCTAGCTCACTCAGAAGCCTCTTCACTTCTTCCTCGGTTGTGTGCACTGTGTCCAGCACATGGTGGTGTGCCCCACCTCTCCGTCTTTCTGGAGCCCCTTCTGTCTCCTCTGTGAACACTTCTTTGAATCTCTTGTTGAGTTCCTCACATACTTCACGGTCATTTCTTGTTGTCTCTCCTCCTTCCTTCCTTAGCCTGATTACCTGGTCCTTGACGGTTGTTTTCCTCCTGATGTGGCTGTACAACAGTTTCGGGTCAGATTTGGCTTTCGCTGCTATGTCATTTTCATATTGTCTTTGGGCCTCCCTTCTTATCTGTGCATATTCGTTTCTGGCTCTACGACTGCTCTCCTTATTCTCCTGGGTCCTTTACCTTCTATATTTCTTCCATTCCCTAGCACACTTTGTTTTTGCCTCCCTGCACCTTTGGGTAAACCATGGGCTCATCCTGGCTTTTTCATTATTCCTGTTACCCTTGGGTACAAACCTCTCCTCAGCCTCCTTGCATTTTGTTGCTACATATTCCATCATCTCATTAACTGGCTTCCCTGCCAATTCTCTGTCCCACTGAACCCCGTTCAGGAAGTTCCTCCTTCCTGTGTAGTCCCCTTTCTTGTAGTTTGGCTTCATTCGTCCTGGCCTTCCTGCTTCTCCCTCCACTTGTAGCTCTACTGTTTATTCGAAGCTTAAAACCACATGGTCACTGGCCCCAAGGGGTCTTTCATATGTGATGTCCTCAATATCTGCACTACTCAAGGTGAATACTAAGTCCAGCCTTGCTGGTTCATCATCTCCTCTCTCTCTTGTAGTGTCCCTTACGTGTTGGTACATGAAGTTTTCCAGTACAACCTCCATCATCTTAGCCCTCCATGTATCTTGGCCCCCATGTGTGTGTGTATGTGTGTGTGTGTGTGTGTGTGTGTGTGTGTGTGTGTGTGTGTGTGTGTGTGTGTGTGTGTGTGTGTGTGTGTGTGTGTGTGTGTGTGTGTGTAGTGAGAAAGGTAGTGCTCAATTTCCACTTCTTTAATTTTTATTAATTATATTATTAATAAGACTGAGTATTAGGTGATGAGAACCTTTCTCAATAGTAAGGTAAAAATTCAGTAAAGTGGAATTAGTTAAGGGTCCCAGTAAAGTCAGAGTCAGTAAAGTATCGGTGCAGTCCTCAGCAGTGTTGTGAAGTAAGATGGTATACCACTGTCTTACCTTATTCCTTCCACAAAAATACGTTTACCTCGTTCGTCCGCATATTGCTCTTTGAAGCCCTGATTTTTTAGTGGACCAGTTGTGAGTATATTACTAAGCGTAGTACATACATACATACATACATGCATACATACATATATACATACATACATACATACATACATACATACATACATACATACATACATACTTGCCATGCTACACAACGCCACTAACAGCCCAAACAAAACAAAACAATTACATAGTTTAGAACAATAGAATAAACGCTTTCCATGTCGGTCAGTTCCTGCCATGCATTCACGTCTGTCAGCTGCCGCCATGCATTCATGCATGGCTCAAAAGTGAAGGACAAACAAGCTGACAGAATATTCTTGATACGTGCCTGGTTCTCCTGGTTTACTTGCTGGTTTAAATGAAATGTTTATCCACAGGCGCTTAGCAGAGCCACAGTGATTTTAGAGGCCATTTTCCAGTATATGAGCTGGTTTACGTTGTTTGCTTTATAAAGTTTGAAGACTCTCGACTACACGAGTCATTAAGGCTGCGTGTTACTTGTATACAACCAGTCAAGGATACTGTGTTCTCTAAAGCAGGAATTAAGGCAAGTTTAATTGTAAATATACACTGAGATGTGCACCCTTCCGTGTACATATGTCGTGCCGAATACGTTAAACTTACGATTTTGGCTTAAATAGCAACGCTCTTCTTGCCGAATAAGGCAAGCGAAAATTTGTGTATGCAATAATTTCGCAAAAATCCTTCTGAACCTAACGAAAACAATGTATTTCATTGTGTTTGTTTATTATTAAATTATTGTAAACTTATATAAAATATATTTAGTTGAATAAGGCTAAATAAAATTGAGCTTGTTATAATGTTAGGTAAGTTTCCTAAGGTTCTTTTGGTACAAAATTGTTAATTTTTATATTAACATAAGTGAAAAACATATCTTTATATGTATAAGAGAAAATTTTTGAAAGGACTTAATTTTAAATGAGCTCTTGCTAAATGACCAGTTTTACCTATTCGGCACGACATATATATATATATATATATATATATATATATATATATATATATATATATATATATATATATATATATATATATATATATATATATATATATTTATATATATATATATATATATATATATATATATATATATATATTTAAAGGTAGTAGGTTGGTAGACAGCAACCACCCAGGGAGGTACTACCGTCCTGCCAGGTGAGTGTAAAACGAAAGCCTGTAATTGTTTTACATGATGGTAGGATTGCTGGTGTCTTTTGTCTATCTCATAAATATGCAAGATTAAAGGTACGACTTGCTACTTCTACCTACACTTAAGTCACACTACACATACATGTACAAGCACATATATACACACCCCTCTGGGTTTTCTTCTATTTTCTTTCTAGTTCTTGTTCTTGTTTATTTCCTCTTATCTCCATGGGGAAGTGGAACAGAATTCTTCCTCAGTAAGCCATGCGTGTTGTAAGAGGCGACTAAAATGCCGGGGGCAAGGTGCTAGTAAACCCTTCTCCTGTATAAATTAATAAATTTAAAAAGAGAAACTTTCGTTTTTCTTTTTGGGCCACCCCGCCCCGGTGGGATACGGCCGGTGTGTTGAAAGAAAGAAAAAATAAAAATAATATATATGTATATATGTCGTGCCGAATAGGCAGAACGTGCTATCTTGGCTTAAATAGCAACGCTCATCTTGCCATATAAGACAAGCGAAAATTTGTGTATGCAATAATTTCGCCAAAATCATTCTGAACCTAACGAAAAAAATATATTTCATTGTGTTTGTTTAGTATTAAATTATTGTAAACAAATCTAAAATATATTTAGTTGGGTTAGGCTAAAATAAATTGCTCTTGTTATAATAAGGTTAGGTAAGTTTTCTAAGATTCTTTTGGAGCAAAATTAAAAATTTTTACATTAACATTATTGAAAAATATATATCTTAAAACGTATAAGAGAAAATTTTAGAAAGGACTTAATTTTAAATGAGTTCTTGCTAATTGACCAGTTTTACATATTCGGCACGACATATATATATATATATATATATATATATATATATATATATATATATATATATATATATATATATATAATGTATATTATATACTACTGTTTTAAGTGCACATTACGTAGACAGAGACAGACGCTACATAATCAATGTAAAGTAGGTTAGTCAACTGGACTTAAAGCCTATCTAAAAAGGAGGGTCATTAAGGCTGCATGTCACCCGTTCACCGCTGATTAAGAATTCTTTCATCCTTAAAATTGTGATTAATCTCCCAGCATATATACAGTAAGATATATACACCTCACGGTGCTGTGAGTGGGATTTCAACGAGGTGAAATGAGTATTTTTAGGATGAAACTGAGGACATAGGAAAATTATTAGACTCCCAAATCAGGGAATATTGGAATACAATACATAAGAGGAAGCCACGCAGGAAATTAACTAATATAGTGGCCCAGTACACAGCCCTGGCTTCAGTCATTACAACCTCTCTTGTTAACACTGTTGCCTAATTAGGGGGTGATCTCTCTCTCTCTCTCTCTCTCTCTCTCTCTCTCTCTCTCTCTCTCTCTCTCTCTCTCTCTCTCTCTCTCTCTCTCTCTCTCTCTCTCTCTCTCTCTCTCTCTCTCTCTCTCTCTCTCTCTCTCTCACACACACACACACACATAGGAAGTGGAATAGTTTGGGAAGTGATGTAGCATAGTGATGTAGACATAGCTTTAAGAAGAGGTATGATAAAGCTCATGGAGCAGGAAGAGTGACCCAGTAGCGACCAGTGAGCACACACACGCACACACACACACACACACACACACACACACACACACACACACACACACACACACACACACACACACACACACACACACACACACACACACACACACACACACACACACACACACACACACACACACACACACACACACACACACACACACACACATACACCTGTAAACACACAAGTGCACACAAACACAAATGCACACACGCATACTTACACACACACACATACACAAATAAATATACACATACACACACACACACACACACACACACACACACACACACATACACCTGTAAACACACAAGTGCACACAAACACAAATGCACACACGCATACTTACACACACACACATATACAAATAAATATACACATACACACACACACACATAAACACAAACATCCAGGCGGGGCCAGGAGCTGTGAATCGACCCCTGCAACCACAACTAGGTGAGTACACACACACACTTGCTACGGCAGCACATGAAGCAGATGAAATGAGACGGTAACATTAAACTACATGAGTAGCAAGAGTAAAGTGATGAAAGTGAGAAAAAACATAATCGTTGATAAATAGTTGATAAATGGTTGATAATCAGCATCAATCATCATATTTTATTTTACATATTTTATTTAATTGTAATATCTTTTATTATATTATAACAATACTAGATGGGATACCAGAAAAAAACTAGAGTATTAAATTTATTCCTTAAACTACAAATACGTAATTACAAAAAAATGTAATTGCAATAGTGTAGATCATAACAATTTAGATTACTAGACCATCATCGTAGATTGCTATATAAAAATTCCATTTTTGTTTTACCACAGCAAAAAGTGGATAGTTGTTCCCACTGTACCGTGTTCACAGTCAGGCAGCCTGAGTGTGCTAAATTGGAGCAACTCTATTGACAATTTCACCGTCAGGAGAACAGCACTCCAGTGGTCTATTCCGTTTGTTATGGACGAGGTTATCCCACAGCAACGGAGGTTATTGCCAAAGTTACTCTTCCAGTGAGCTGATATCCACGGCATTATTTGATTTATTATGTGTGAGAGAGCCTTAATGGCACCGAGTGAGAGAGAGTGCCACAACGTAATGCCGGAGAGACCTTTCTAGCCAGCATCCCTTCCCCGGCATCATTTGATTTAGCTCGGGATATGATATTCCATTGTAGCAAAGAGACCGCATATTTCCACATTTTTTGGTGAACTGTTCTTGCTTTTTAGTATTCATTGGTTTCTCAGAACTCGACTCACATAGAGAGCACAACACTTAGTGACTTGCCTTTGTCTCATTCCACGTTCCCAATGCGATACGGAATTGAGGAGTCAGACATCTCTTTTTGGGCGATCTAAGTAAATAATAAGATGAAATTTTAGGGGTTTGTTGCTAGGCTGGGTTGGGTTAGGTTAGGTTAGATTAACTTGGGTTGGGTTGGGGTATGAAAGTAGACGGTGTAACGAAACCCACTGTATGGCTGAAAGGACACTTAGAACACTTTATTAGATATGTTTTGGTCCTGAGAGCGAAACGTTGGGTTAAATTAGATTGCATTAGGTTACTGTGGGCTCAGTTCGATGCATTTTGCTTTGATTGGACTAAACCAGGTTGGGTTGGGTGGTGCTGAGTTACGTTAGATTAGGGTGAGTTAGCTTGGATTAGGCTAGGTCAGTTAAGATAAGAGACATTGTATGTGGTTAGGTTAGGTTAGGTCAGATTGGGTAAACTTGGATTAGGTTAGGTAAGTTAGGATAAGAGAAAGATTGGATGGGGTTGGGTAGGGTTGGGTTACGCTAGACTTAGTTTGGGTTAGTATGGGTGGCTTAGGAAAGGTTATTAACATTTTACTAAACTGAGCAAATTTAACATACAGTTAACTGTTAATAACGAAGTTATATAAACGTAACGATAACCTTAATAACCCCCTTTCAGAAAGATAACATAATAATCCCTTAACACAATAACCCCTTCATACAATAACCCCTTCATACAATAACCCCTTTCATACAATTCACACATCCTTCACACAAACAGTTTACAATGTTGAGAAAGCGAGCCGGGCTCAAAGAGACGAGGGTTGTTCATGTGTGAGATCAAAGACCAGACCACGAAATCAAAGACCAGACCACGAGATCAAAGACCATACCACGAGATAAAAGACCAGACCACGAGATCAAAGACCAGACCACGAGATCAAAGACCAGACCACGAGATCAAAGACCAGACCAAGAGATCAAAGACCAGACCACGAGATCAAAAACCAGATCACGAGATCAAAGACCGGACCACGAGATCAAAGGCCAGACCACGAGATCAAAGACCAGACCACGAGATCAAAGACCAGACCACGAGATCAAAGACCAGACCACGAGATCAAACACCAGACCATGAAATCAAAGACTAGACCGCGGGATCAAAGACGAGACCGCGATATCAAAGACGAGACAATGAGATCAAAGAAGAGACCGCGAGAGCAAAGAAGAGACCACAAAACAATCACGAGACCGCGAGATCAAAGAGCACCAAACAAAACATCAAACGGGGCTGACATTTGAGATCTTTTGGGGGGAAAAACAGCGTAAACTCATCGATCACTTGAGCGCTGAGGATGACTGCACAACACAGCTGAGGATGACTGCACAACACAGCTGAGGATCACTGCACAACACAGCTTAGGATCACTGCACAACACAGCTGAGGATCACTGCACAACACAGCTGAGGATCACTGCACAACACAGCAGAGGATCACTGCACAACACAGCTGAGGATCACTGCACAACACAGCTGAGGATCACTGCACAACACAGCTGAGGATCACTGCACAACACAGCAGAGGATCACTGCACAACACAGCTGAGGATGACTGCACAACACAGCTGAGGATGACTGCACAACACAGCTGAGGATCACTGCACAACACAGCTTAGGATCACTGCACAACACAGCTGAGGATCACTGCACAACACAGCTGAGGATCACTGCACAACACAGCAGAGGATCACTGCACAACACAGCTGAGGATCACTGCACAACACAGCTGAGGATCACTGCACAACACAGCTGAGGATCACTGCACAACACAGCTGAGGATCACTGCACAACACAGCTGAGGATCACTACACAACACAGCTGAGGATCACTGCACAACACAGCTGAGGATCACTGCACAACACAGCTGAGAATCACTGCACAACACAGCTGAGGATCACTGCACAACACAGCTGAGGATGACTGCACAACACAGCTGAGGATCACTGCACAACGCAGCTGAGGATGACTGTACAGCACAGCTGAGGATCACTGCACAACATAGCTGAGGATCACTGCACAACACAGCTGAGGATCACCGCACAACACAGCTGAGGATCACTGCACAACACAGCTGAGGATCACTGCACAACACAGCTGAAGATCACTGCACAACACAGCTGAGGATCACTGCACAACACAGCTGAGGATCACTGTACAACACAGCTGAGGATGACTGTACAGCACAGCTGAGGATTACTGCACAACATAGCTGAGGATCACTGCACAACACAGCTGAGGATCACTGCACAACACAGCTGAGGATCACTGCACAACACAGCTGAGGATCACTGCACAACACAGCTGAAGATCACTGCACAACACAGCTGAGGATCACTGCACAACACAGCTGAGGATCACTGCACAACACAGCTGAGGATCACTGCACAACACAGCTGAGGATGACTGTAGAGCACAGCTGAGGATCACTGCACAGCACAGCTGAGGATCACTGGAAAACACAGCTGAGGATCACTGCACAACACAGCTGAGGATCACTGCACAACACAGCTGAAGATCACTGCACAACACAGCTGAGGATCACTGCACAACACAGCTGAGGATCACTGCACAACACAACTGAAGATCACTGCACAACACAGCTGAGGATCACTGCACAACACAGCTGAGGATCACTGCACAACACAGCTGAGGATCACTGCACAACACAGCTGAGGATCACTGCACAACACAGCTGAGGATGACTGTACAGCACAGCTGAGGATCACTGCACAGCACAGCTGAGGATCACTGCAAAACACATCTGAGGATCACTGTACAGCACAGCTGAGGATCATTGCACAACACTGCTGAGGATGACTGTACAGCACAGCTGAGGATCACTGCACAGCACAGCTGAGGATCACTGCACAATACAGCTGAGGATCACTGCACAACACAGCTGAGGATCACTGCACAACACAGCTGAGGATCACTGTACAGCACAGCTGAGGATCACTGCAAAACACTGCTGAGGATCACTGCACAACACAGCTGAGGATAACTGTACAGCACAGCTGAGGATCATTGCACAACACGGCTGAGGATGACTGTACAGCACAGCTGAGGATGACTGTACAGCACAGATGAGGATCACTGTACAGCACAGCTGAGGATCACTGCACAACACAGCTGAGGATCACTGCACAACACAGCTGAGGATCACTGCACAACACAGCTGAGGATCATTGCACAACACGACTGAAGATGACTGTACAGCACAGCTGAGGATGACTGTACAGCACAGCTGAGGATCACTGCACAACACAGCTGAGGATCACTGAACAACACAGCTGAGAATCACTGCACAACACAGCTGAGGATCACTGCACAACACAGCTGAGGATGACTGTACAGCACAGCTGAGGATCACTGCACAACACAGCTGAGGATCACTGCACAACACAGCTGAGGATCACTGCACAACACAGCTGAGGATCACTGCACAACACAGCTGAGGATCACTGCACAACACAGCTGAGGATCACTGCACAACACAGCTGAGAATCACTGCACAACACAGCTGAGGATCACTGCACAACACAGCTGAGGATCACTGCACAACACAGCTGAGGATCACTGCACAACACAGCTGAGGATGACTGTACAGCACAGCTGAGGATCACTGCACAACATAGCTGAGGATCACTGTACAACACAGCTGAGGATCACTGCACAACACAGCTGAGGATCACTGCACAACACAGCTGAGGATCACTGCACAACACAGCTGAAGATCACTGCACAACACAGCTGAGGATCACTGCACAACACAGCTGAGGATCACTGCACAACACAGCTGAGGATCACTGCACAACACAGCTGAGGATCACTGCACAACACAGCTGAGGATGACTGTACAGCACAGCTGAGGATCACTGTACAGCACAGCTGAGGATCACTGCACAACACAGCTGAGGATCACTGCACAACACAGCTGAGGATCACTGCACAACACAGCTGAGGATCACTGCAAAACACACCTGAGGATCACTGTACAGCACAGCTGAGGATCATTGCACAACACTGCTGAGGATGACTGTACAGCACAGCTGAGGATCACTGCACAACACAGCTGAGGATCACTGCACAACACAGCTGAGGATGACTGTACAGCACAACTGAGGATCACTGCACAACACAGCTGAGGATCACTGCACAACACAGCTGAGGATCACTGTACAGCACAGCTGAGGATCACTGCACAACACAGCTGAGGATCACTGCACAACACAGCTGAGGATAACTGTACAGCACAGCTGAGGATCATTGCACAACACGGCTGAGGATGACTGTACAGCACAGCTGAGGATTACTGCACAACACAGCTGAGGATCACACAGCACAGCTGAGAATCACTGAGCTGAGGATCACTGTACAACACAGCTGAGGATGACTGTAGCTGAGGATCACTGCACAACACAGCTGAGGATCACTGAAAAAAACAGCTGAGGATCACTGCACAACACAGCTGAGGATCACTGCACAACACAGCTGAGGATCACTGTACAGCACAGCTGAGGATCACTGCACAACACAGCTGAGGATCACTGCACAACACAGCTGAGGATAACTGTACAGCACAGCTGAGGATCATTGCACAACACGGCTGAGGATGACTGTACAGCACAGCTGAGGATTACTGCACAACACAGCTGAGGATCACTGCACAGCACAGCTGAGAATCACTGCACAACACAGCTGAGGATCACTGTACAACACAGCTGAGGATGACTGTACAGCACAGCTGAGGATCACTGCACAACACAGCTGAGGATCACTGAAAAAAACAGCTGAGGATCACTGCACAACACAGCTGAGGATCACTGCACAACACAGCTGAGGATAACTGTACAGCACAGCTGAGGATCATTGCACAACACGGCTGAGGATGACTGTACAGCACAGATGAGGATGACTGTACAGCACAGATGAGGATCACTGTACAGCACAGCTGAGGATCACTGCACAACACAGCTGAGGATCACTGCACAACACAGCTGAGGATCACTGCACAACACAGCTGAGGATCATTGCACAACACGACTGAAGATGACTGTACAGCACAGCTGAGGATGACTTTACAGCACAGCTGAGGATCACTGCACAACACAGCTGAGGATCACTGAACAACACAGCTGAGAATCACTGCACAACACAGCTGAGGATCACTGCACAACACAGCTGAGGATGACTGTACAGCACAGCTGAGGATCACTGCACAACACAGCTGAGGATCACTGAACAAAACAGCTGAGGATCACTGCACAACACAGCTGAGGATCACTGCATAACACAGCTGAGGATCACTGCACAACACAGCTGAGGATGACTGTACAGCACAGCTGAGGATCACTGCACAACACAGCTGAGGATCACTGCACAACACAGCTGAGGATCACTGCACAACACAGCTGAGGATCACTGCACAACACAGCTGAGGATCACTGCACAACACAGCTGAGGATCACTGCACAACACAGCTGAGAATCACTGCACAACACAGCTGAGGATCACTGCACAACACAGCTGAGGATCACTGCACAACACAGCTGAGGATCACTGCACAACACAGCTGAGGATGACTGTACAGCACAGCTGATGATCACTGCACAACATAGCTGAGGATCACTGTCACAACACAGCTGAGGATCACTGCACAACACAGCTGAAGATCACTGCACACAGCTGAGGATCACTGCACAACACAGCTGAGGATCACTGCACAACACAGCTGAGGATCACTGCACAACACAGCTGAGGATCACTGCACAACACAGCTGAGGATCACTGTACAGCACAGCTGAGGATCACTGCACAACACTGCTGAGGATGACTGTACAGCACAGACTGTACAGCACAGCTGAGGATCACTGTACAGCACAGCTGAGGATCACTGCACAACACAGCTGAGGATCACTGCACAACACAGCTGAGGATCACTGCACAACACAGCTGAGGATCACTGCAAAACACACCTGAGGATCACTGTACAGCACAGCTGAGGATCATTGCACAACACTGCTGAGGATGACTGTACAGCACAGCTGAGGATCACTGCACAACACAGCTGAGGATCACTGCACAACACAGCTGAGGATGACTGTACAGCACAACTGAGGATCACTGCACAACACAGCTGAGGATCACTGCACAACACAGCTGAGGATCACTGTACAGCACAGCTGAGGATCACTGCACAACACAGCTGAGGATCACTGCACAACACAGCTGAGGATAACTGTACAGCACAGCTGAGGATCATTGCACAACACGGCTGAGGATGACTATACAGCACAGCTGAGGATTACTGCACAACACAGCTGAGGATCACTGCACAGCACAGCTGAGAATCACTGCACAACACAGCTGAGGATCACTGTACAACACAGCTGAGGATGACTGTACAGCACAGCTGAGGATCACTGCACAACACAGCTGAGGATCACTGAAAAAAACAGCTGAGGATCACTGCACAACACAGCTGAGGATCACTGCACAACACAGCTGAGGATCACTGTACAGCACAGCTGAGGATCACTGCACAACACAGCTGAGGATCACTGCACAACACAGCTGAGGATAACTGTACAGCACAGCTGAGGATCATTGCACAACACGGCTGAGGATGACTGTACAGCACAGCTGAGGATTACTGCACAACACAGCTGAGGATCACTGCACAGCACAGCTGAGAATCACTGCACAACACAGCTGAGGATCACTGTACAACACAGCTGAGGATGACTGTACAGCACAGCTGAGGATCACTGCACAACACAGCTGAGGATCACTGAAAAAAACAGCTGAGGATCACTGCACAACACAGCTGAGGATCACTGCACAACACAGCTGAGGATAACTGTACAGCACAGCTGAGGATCATTGCACAACACGGCTGAGGATGACTGTACAGCACAGATGAGGATGACTGTACAGCACAGATGAGGATCACTGTACAGCACAGCTGAGGATCACTGCACAACACAGCTGAGGATCACTGCACAACACAGCTGAGGATCACTGCACAACACAGCTGAGGATCATTGCACAACACGACTGAAGATGACTGTACAGCACAGCTGAGGATGACTTTACAGCACAGCTGAGGATCACTGCACAACACAGCTGAGGATCACTGAACAACACAGCTGAGAATCACTGCACAACACAGCTGAGGATCACTGCACAACACAGCTGAGGATGACTGTACAGCACAGCTGAGGATCACTGCACAACACAGCTGAGGATCACTGAACAAAACAGCTGAGGATCACTGCACAACACAGCTGAGGATCACTGCATAACACAGCTGAGGATCACTGCACAACACAGCTGAGGATGACTGTACAGCACAGCTGAGGATCACTGCACAACACAGCTGAGGATCACTGCACAACACAGCTGAGGATCACTGCACAACACAGCTGAGGATCACTGCACAACACAGCTGAGGATCACTGCACAACACAGCTGAGGATCACTGCCCAACACAGCTGAGAATCACTGCACAACACAGCTGAGGATCACTGCACAACACAGCTGAGGATCACTGCACAACACAGCTGAGGATCACTGCACAACACAGCTGAGGATGACTGTAAAGCACAGCTGAGGATCACTGCAAAACATAGCTGAGGATCACTGTACAACACAGCTGAGGATCACTGCACAACACAGCTGAGGATCACTGCACAACACAGCTGAGGATCACTGCACAACACAGCTGAAGATCACTGCACAACACAGCTGAGGATCACTGCACAACACAGCTGAGGATCACTGCACAACACAGCTGAGGATCACTGCACAACACAGCTGAGGATCACTGCACAACACAGCTGAGGATGACTGTACAGCACAGCTGAGGATCACTGTACAGCACAGCTGAGGATCACTGCACAACACAGCTGAGGATCACTGCACAACACAGCTGAGGATCACTGCACAACACAGCTGAGGATCACTGCAAAACACACCTGAGGATCACTGTACAGCACAGCTGAGGATCATTGCACAACACTGCTGAGGATGACTGTACAGCACAGCTGAGGATCACTGCACAACACAGCTGAGGATCACTGCACAACACAGCTGAGGATGACTGTACAGCACAACTGAGGATCACTGCACAACACAGCTGAGGATCACTGCACAACACAGCTGAGGATCACTGTACAGCACAGCTGAGGATCACTGCACAACACAGTTGAGGATCACTGCACAACACAGCTGAGGATAACTGTACAGCACAGCTGAGGATCATTGCACAACACGGCTGAGGATGACTGTACAGCACAGCTGAGGATGACTGTACAGCACAGATGAGGATCACTGTACAGCACAGCTGAGGATCACTACAACAACACAGCTGAGGATCACTGCACAACACAGCTGAGGATCACTGCACAACACAGCTGAGGATCATTGCACAACACGACTGAAGATGACTGTACAGCACAGCTGAGGATCACTGCACAACACAGCTGAGAATCACTGCACAACACAGCTGAGGATCACTGCACAACACAGCTGAGAATCACTGCACAACACAGCTGAGGACCACTGCACAACACAGCTGAGGATCACTGAACAAAACAGCTGAGGATAACTGTACAGCACAGCTGAGGATCATTGCACAACACGGCTGAGGATGACTGTACAGCACAGCTGAGGATGACTGTACAGCACAGATGAGGATCACTGTACAGCACAGCTGAGGATCACTACAACAACACAGCTGAGGATCACTGCACAACACAGCTGAGGATCACTGCACAACACAGCTGAGGATCATTGCACAACACGACTGAAGATGACTGTACAGCACAGCTGAGGATCACTGCACAACACAGCTGAGGATCACTGCACAGCACAGCTGAGGATCACTGCACAACACAGCTGAGGATCACTGCACAACACAGCTGAGGATCACTGCACAACACAGCTGAGGATCACTGCCCAACACAGCTGAGAATCACTGCACAACACAGCTGAGGATCACTGCACAACACAGCTGAGGATCACTGCACAACACAGCTGAGGATCACTGCACAACACAGCTGAGGATGACTGTAAAGCACAGCTGAGGATCACTGCACAACATAGCTGAGGATCACTGTACAACACAGCTGAGGATCACTGCACAACACAGCTGAGGATCACTGCACAACACAGCTGAGGATCACTGCACAACACAGCTGAAGATCACTGCACAACACAGCTGAGGATCACTGCACAACACAGCTGAGGATCACTGCACAACACAGCTGAGGATCACTGCACAACACAGCTGAGGATCACTGCACAACACAGCTGAGGATCACTGCACAACACAGCTGAGGATGACTGTACAGCACAGCTGAGGATCACTGTACAGCACAGCTGAGGATCACTGCACAACACAGCTGAGGATCACTGCACAACACAGCTGAGGATCACTGCACAACACAGCTGAGGATCACTGCAAAACACACCTGAGGATCACTGTACAGCACAGCTGAGGATCATTGCACAACACTGCTGAGGATGACTGTACAGCACAGCTGAGGATCACTGCACAACACAGCTGAGGATCACTGCACAACACAGCTGAGGATGACTGTACAGCACAACTGAGGATCACTGCACAACACAGCTGAGGATCACTGCACAACACAGCTGAGGATCACTGTACAGCACAGCTGAGGATCACTGCACAACACAGCTGAGGATCACTGCACAACACAGCTGAGGATAACTGTACAGCACAGCTGAGGATCATTGCACAACACGGCTGAGGATGACTGTACAGCACAGCTGAGGATGACTGTACAGCACAGATGAGGATCACTGTACAGCACAGCTGAGGATCACTACAACAACACAGCTGAGGATCACTGCACAACACAGCTGAGGATCACTGCACAACACAGCTGAGGATCATTGCACAACACGACTGAAGATGACTGTACAGCACAGCTGAGGATCACTGCACAACACAGCTGAGAATCACTGCACAACACAGCTGAGGATCACTGCACAACACAGCTGAGAATCACTGCACAACACAGCTGAGGACCACTGCACAACACAGCTGAGGATCACTGAACAAAACAGCTGAGGATAACTGTACAGCACAGCTGAGGATCATTGCACAACACGGCTGAGGATGACTGTACAGCACAGCTGAGGATGACTGTACAGCACAGATGAGGATCACTGTACAGCACAGCTGAGGATCACTACAACAACACAGCTGAGGATCACTGCACAACACAGCTGAGGATCACTGCACAACACAGCTGAGGATCATTGCACAACACGACTGAAGATGACTGTACAGCACAGCTGAGGATCACTGCACAACACAGCTGAGAATCACTGCACAACACAGCTGAGGATCACTGCACAACACAGCTGAGGATGACTGTACAGCACAGCTGAGGATCACTGCACAACACAGCTGAGGATCACTGAACAAAACAGCTGAGGATCACTGCACAACACATCTGAGGATCACTGCATAACACAGCTGAGGATCACTGCACAACACAGCTGAGGATGACTGTACAGCACAGCTGAGGATCACTGCACAACACAGCTGAGGATCACTGCGCAACACAGCTGAGGATGACTGTACAGCACGCCTGCAAGATGTTATTCCTCCTTGCCCTATACACGAAATCACAGGTTCCCTATCTTCATCAACAGTTAACAATTCCTCAAAATATTCCCTCCATCTTCCTGATACCTCTAACTCTTCATTTAATAACTCTCCTTTTCTATTTTTAACTGTCAAATCCATTTGTTCCCTAGGCTTCCTCAACTTATTAATCTCACTCCAAAACTTTTTCTTTATATGGGGTGATATTACAACCCAGGAATTCAAAGGCCTGTGATCCTGGGTGTAAAGGGAGCAAAATAAACAGCAGAAAAGCTTTTGACTTATATTATCCTTTCACCGAGTAAGAACAGAAGTATGTACACTATATACACTATGTACAACAATAGGTATTAGTGCACTCCACGGTAAGCAAGGCAGAATAGATGCCACTAGAGAGCAGACCGTGCTTCAACCAGTTCTAGAATGGAAATGACAAGGGTAGACAGGCGGGTGGTGCCCGCAGCACCTCTGCGATTGCCAGAACCATCTTCTCATTGGCTGAACCTGGGTACTGATCGAACGACGGGGCCCCATCGTCCGACCCTAGTACTATTTCGCTGGTTGGGGGAGATAGCCTTTCAATGAGGGTGTGCACATGCGCCGAATAAAGGTTACCTACTCTTTGCATGCCACTGGTAATAAACCCATCATACGGGTCATTCATGGTAAAGGCTCGATCCTCCGTCACGAAACACTCTTCTCGCGGCTAGACTTCCTTCCGTCAAACATAATCTTCCAGATATCCGGAGGCTTTAAGTTACAGCCTCTCACACTGATTTCTTTACCTTCTGTTGCCTGCCGGGAAGATGTTTGGTGATGCTGGGGAAGGACTCTCGATCCAAGTAATTAGAGCTACCCTGCTCTTCTTCCTCGCTTGGAACCTGGATACTTTTCTTATCCCCAAGCGCTGCACGATCCCTACGGGTTTAACTCTTCCTCGTGAATATAAGGGAAATGATAATTTATCTATACTCGCCTAGTTGTGGTTGAAGAGGGGGTGGGGTAGAGTCACAGCTCCTGGCCCCAATTGTGTGTGTGTCTAGTTTTGTATCTAGACCTATAGTTTCTTTCGAACTACTGACGGGAAATATCTCTGTCACATCTATTTTTTGAACCCGTTACACTGTGTTCGCCTCATTATAATTTTTTGACCTCTGTAATGATAAACAAAAATACTTCTGATATATTTCCGAGACTCATTATTAACTTGCTGTCACGATCTTCTGTTCCTTGTTTACCCTCTCTGTTCCCTGGTGTACCTGGGTAACATAATAATAATAATAATAATAATAATAATAATAATAATAATAATAATAATAATAATAATAATAATACAATAATAATAATAATAATAATAATAATAATAATAATAATAATAATAATAATAATAATAATAATAATAATAATAATAATAATAATAATATAATATAATAATATAATAATAATCATCCTTATTTCTACACGTCCATGTACAAGGTATACAGACCATAGCTGACATCAATAACATGCTATATATAAAGCCCCTTGTTATGCAGAACATTTCGGGCAAATTAGGATGCGACCCACACTAGTCGACTAATACCCAGTTACCTACCTACTGCTAGGTGAACAGGGACAGCAGGTGTCTTACCTGGAGGTTATTCCGGGGATCAACGCCTCCGCGGCTCGGTCCAAGACCAGGCCTCCCGGTGGATCAGGGCCTGATCAACCAGGCTGTTACTGCTGGCCGCACGCAGTCCAACGTACGAGCCACAGCCCGGCTGATCCAGCACTGACTTTAGGTATCTGTCCAGCTCTCTCTTGAAGGCAGCCAGGGGTTTATTCGTAATTCCCCAAATGCTTGATGGGAGGCTGTTGAACAGTCTTGGGCCCCGAACACTTATGGCGTTTTCTCTTAGTGTACCAGTGGCGTCCCTACTTTTAATTGGGGACATTTTGCAACGCCTGCCCAGTCTTTTACTTTCGTAGGGAGTGATTTGTGTGTGCAGATTCGGGACCATTCCTTCCAGGATTTTCCAAGTATAGATTATGATATATCTCTCTCTCTTAAGGAAATAATTCCCCTAATGTTTTCACCCTTACCGTGGATCGAACCATGGACCACAGTGTGTGAGCTGAGTGCACTAGCAAGAACAAGACCAATATAATCCCAGCTGAAAGCGGAATGGTATCGCACTGCAATATTAAAATAGATAATTGTTTAATCAACATTTAAAAAAAACAAGTCTTCCAACGTGTAGCCGATGTATGTGAAATTCCAGGCAAAGTCTGTAATTAATGATGTGTATTATAATGAAATGACGCTTCAAATCCGTTTGGGGTCTCTCACAACATGAAGAGTTGCAGGCTCTATCCTCTGTCCTCGAATCGCGTTCATAGAAAGTCTAGTCTCGAACCGAGGCTCCCGCTCATGGATCATACATTATTACTAACACTTGTCTCAGCTAGTGCAACATTTTACTGTAGCAGCGTTTCGCTCTCCAGAAATTTTGATAAAGTTCCAAGAGAACGAAACGTTGGCACAAGAAAATGCCGCATTAGTTGCACATGTGTCCTTTTAACTAACAAAGTACACAACATTATCCACATCTAGCCAGACCTCACCTAACTCTGGCGCTCCGAGGACTAGACGTGTGCTGAAGCCTTTCATTAGGCTGCCAGTTATAAGCATTATAATATGGTTAGTGAGTCAGTGCATGCAGAAGAGGAGATGAAAAAAAATCATCAGTCTAGTGCCACAAAAGCAAACTTCTAGTTGGTTGGACGCCAGAGTAATGTGTGGTCTGGCTTGGTGTGGATAGTACTGTGTACCTTATCTTAAGTTGTGTAGGGTCGAGTCTCCTCACGACTACGATAAATGTGTAAAGGCATATATATATATATATATATATATATATATATATATATATATATATATATATATATATATATATATATATATATATATATATATATATATATATATATATATATATATATATATATATATATATATATATATATATATATATATATATATATATATATATATATATATATATATATATATATATATATATATATATATATATATATATATATATATATATATATATATATATATGTCGTGCCGAAAAGGCAGAACTTGCCATCTTGGCTTAAATAGCAACGCTCATCTTGCCATATAGGACAAGTGAAAATTTGTGTATGCAATAATTTCGCCAAAATCATTCTGACCCTAACGAAAAAAATATATTTCACTGTGTTTAATATTAAATTATTGTAAACAAATCTAAAATATATTTACTTGGGTTAGGCTAAAATAAATTGTTCTTGTTATAATAAGGTTAGGTAAATTTTCTAAGATTCTTTTGGTGCAAAATTATAAATTTTTACATCAACATTAATGAAAAAAATACATCTTTAAACGTATAAGATAAAATTTTAGAAATGACTTAATTTTAAATGAGTTCTTGCTAATTGACCAGTTTTACATATTCGGCACGATATATATATATATATATATATATATATATATATATATATATATATATATATATATATATATATATATATATATATATATATATATATATATTTATATATATATATATATATATATATATATATATATATATATACATATATATATATATATATATATATATATATATATATATATATATATATATATATATATATATATATATATATATATATATATATATATATATATATATATATATATATAGTGAAGGGTTGGAAGGAGGAAGAGAAGGCAGGGGCAGTAGACCCCCTGAGCAACGCATCTCATAAAACCTCTCCCACTATAATATATGATGTTGATGCTGCCCGCCCAAGATAATACCGAATGGGTAAATATTATGAAGGTCTTCTCCACTGGGAGGCATGGAGGTCTTACCCAGTGGGAGGCATGGAGGGCTTCTTCATTGGGTGGTGTAGAGGCTTCTGTCCTCGCTCACCCTGAGTGAGCGAGGATCTTTCCGGATGTCATGTGGAAATAACATAAATTATGAATAACCACATAAGAATATAAAATAAATTATGAATAACCAGTGAACCACTTACACCAGTACACACCCCACTGGACATAAATTATCACTTTTATTATTTTGAAGGTTTTGGGCTTATTATTATTATTAATATTATTATTATTATTATTATTATTATTATTATTATTATTATTATTATTATTATTATTATTATTATTATTATTATTATTATTATTATTCTATATTATTTTTACTACCCAGGAATTTAGGATGAACACTGGGAGACAAAATGTTTTCCTAGTGTTGCCTGAGATAATACTCACGTGCCATCATGTGGCTTTACGTGCAGTTATGCGATCAGGTCGCATAGGTGTATTGGTGTTTAACGACCTAAAACACAAACGCAACAGACACCTTGCTGACGGTGGAAAGCTGCGCATGCACGCACGCACTCACTCCTTTTGGTTTATCCATTCGTGTGAGAGAAATTCTGGTATCGTTGGTTTTATTTCAGAATGTTTCGGGCGTGTGACAAAGAAAATTCTCTTGACTCTTGACCGACACTTCTGACATGTTTCCTTACTTCCGGAGGAAGTTGTCCTGTAATTCGGTTGCTAGCGCACTCAGCTCACACATTAAGGTCCCTGGTTCGATCCCCGGTAAGAGTGTAAAACATTAGTGCGTGTTTCCTTAAGACACACGCTGTCCCTGTTCACCTAGCAGTAAATAGGTACATGGGTGTTAGCCGTCTGGTGTGAGTCACATCCTGGAGACAAAATTAACCTATTTTTTTCCGAAATACTCTGCATAATAAGTGCTTAATAGGTTTGTATACATTGTACATGTACTTGAAGAAATAAAGATTGTTATTATTATTATTATTATTATTATTATTATTATTATTATTATTATTATTATTATTATTATTATTATTATTATTATTATTATTATTATTATTATTATTATTATAATTATATTATTATTATTACCTGTTCTGACCTCTTGATACACTGGTCGTGTGTGCTGCACTCCCCTGGTGGACTTTTGATGGCTACCAGTGGCTTTCTCTCGTAATAAATACCTTGACGAATAAATCTGTATTTTATTGACTCTAGTGATTCTACTTAGTTCACTAGAGGCGTGTGTTCATTCCTGGTACTTAATTTTCATTTAATTATTTATTTAATATTATTTGGTTTGCAAAAACTGCTCCTACTCATGCTTAAAAGTAACATAAATATTTTGAGTACACATGTAATGACACAGCAGTAATGTAGCTCTGTGATATATGACCTTCCTGTCCACTTATATACTTTAATCTGCGTCACTGATAAATAAATAAAAGGGTTATTATTATAATCGAGTATTTGCTGTGGATATCAATATAGTGATTATTAAATTGATACAAATGAATCCCTATATCAATGAATTCTTGTTATTATTACGACTGGTGAACAGGCCGCCTGGGTGACCCCTGACCATTTAGGCTGTTGGTGCTGGCACGTTACGTCTGGGTACCTGTAGTCGCTTCTGAAGTCATCGATCGCCCCAGTGATGCTGTCCCAAACCGGGCCTCCTGATTGCTCGCCTGATCGATCAGGCTGTTGGTACCCGCCGCCCGCAGCCCAGTGTATTCACTGGGAAGAGCGATAAATAATCACGGTCCCTTTACACTTATTGAGTTCTTATTGTACTCATCACTTCCCTGATTTTCACTGAAGGAATCCTAGCAGTTGTTAAATCTCGTGTTCATAAATAGTAATTTTGGTGTAGAGGTTAGGGGCCAACACCTTCAGAACTTTCCGTGTATTGATGCATTTTCGAGGGACCTCAAGCGATCCCAGTAGCTTAGGTGCTTGGCTGAATTTATACGAGCTGTAAAAGATCTGTGTACATTTCCTAGCTTTGAGATTCCGCATGTTTTGAAGGGGGCCGTTAGTCTACAGCAATATTCCAACCCAGAGAATAATCATTGGTTCGGTATCTCTTGCTTTGAAAGTTCTAGTTATCCAATCTATTCTTTTCCTTGCAGTTCCGATAATGACATTGTTGTGCTCCTTGAATGTGAAAGCCTTTGACATCGTCTTTAGCAGGTCTCTCACATAAGACTTTGCTCTAATGAGTGATTTCAGGTTGTTTTATATTCCAATTTCTTTTATTTCCTCAGTCCTTCAGTAACATAGTAACCAAAATTGATTCTCATTGTTGTCAGTGGCCCAGTGAAAGACTTGACTGATATCAGCTTGGAGGCTCGCTCTTCAGTGGGTAGACGTGGCGAGAGTCGTCTTCACTGGACGTGCGTGGAGAAAGTTATTCTGCAGTGGGTTTTTCTCCAGGGGACATTTTTTTTTTGTTTCCTGACGAATAAAATACCCCCAGTGTACCCAACGATAAAATACCCCCTTCATTACTCTCCCTCCCCGCCCCCTTCTCTCCCTGTGACGTCAGCAGTATCGAGACATCCACATCAGTGTGATTGATGGCAGGGCTGACACAATAACTGCTGCCTCAGGGAATCACCGAGACACAGGACGCATCCGTCATGCCAGAGTTTCCACACATCTGATGCAAAACATTGTACACACGGAAGACTAGGAACGCGTCCCATGCTAGTAGACATGCTACTCAGCTAGAGTGACTAGTTCGTGTTGTGTTTGGGTTCTGCTGTTGTTTGTGGGGGCTAGTGTTGTGTGTGGGTGTTGAAAGCAGTTATGTGTATTGCTGTGAGTGTTGAACACAACCTTCTTCGTTTCTGCGGGTGTCGAACACAGACGTGTGTGACTGATGATATATCATAATGGAGCAAACCTTTGCCCAGAAAGTATTAAAAGGCATAATTACACTTTATATATATACATATATATATATATATATATATATATATATATATATATATATATATATATATATATATATATATATATGTATATATATATATATATATATATATATATATATATATATATATATATATATATATATATATATATATATATATATATATATATATAAATATATATATATATATATATATATATATATATATATATATATATATATATATATATGTATATATATATATATATATATATATATATATATATATATATATATATATATATATATATATATATATATATATATATATATATATGTATATATATATATATATATATATATATATATATATATATATATATATATATATATATATATATATATATATATATATACATGTAAAACTGGTCAATTAGCAAGAACTCATTTAAAATTAAGTCCTTTCTAAAATTTTCTCTTGTACGTTTAAAGATATATTTTTTTCATTAATATTGAGGTAAAAATTTATAATTTTGCACCAAAAGAAACTTAGAAAACTTACCTAACCTTATTATAACAAGAACAATTTATTTTAGCCTAACCCAACGAAATATATTTTAGATTTTTTTTTATTATCACACTGGCCGATTCCCACCAAGGCAGGGTGGCCCGAAAAAGAAAAACTTTCACCATCATTCACTCCATCACTGTCTTGCACCACTCACCCTTTTCCCCTCATCAATTCTATGATTCACCTCATCTTTCATAGACCCATCCGCTGACACGTCCACTCCCAAATATCTGAATACATTCACCTCCTCCATATTCTCTCCCTCCAATCTGATATCCAATCTTTCATCACCTAATCTTTTTGTTATCCTTACTCTTTCCTGTATTCTCTTTTAATTTTCTTCTTTTGCACACTACCAAATTCATCCACCAATCTCTGCAACTTCTCTTCAGAATCTCCCAAGAGCACAGTGTCATCAGCAAAGAGCAACTGTGACAACTCCCACTTTATGTGTGATTCTTTATCTTTTAACTAAATGCCTTTTGCCAAGACCCTCGCATTTACTTCTCTTACAACCCCATCTATAAATATACTAAACAACCACGGTGACATTACACATCCTTGTCTATGGCCTAATTTTACTGGGAAATAATTTCCCTCTTTCCTACATACTCTAACTTGAGCGTGACTATCCTCGTAAAAACTCTTCACTGCTTTCAGTAACCCACCTCCTACACCATACACCTGCAACATCTGCCACATTGCCCCCCTATCCACCCTGTCATACGCCTTTTCCAAATCCATAAATGCCACAAAGACCTCTTTAGCCTTATCTAAATACTGTTCACTTAAATGTTTCACTGTAAACACCTGGTTCACACACCCCCTACCTTTCCTAAAGCCTCCTTGTTCATCTTCTATCCTATTCTCCGTCTTACTCTTAATTCTTTCAATAATAACTCTACCATTCACTTTACCAGGTATGCTCAACAGACTTATCCCCCTATAATTTTTGCACTCTCTTTTGTCCCCTTTGCCTTTATACAAAGGAACTATGCATGCTCTCTGCCAATCCCTAGGTACCTTACCCTCTTCCATACATTTATTAAATAATTGCACCAACCACTCCAAAACTACATCCCCGGCTGCTTTTAACATTTCTATCTTTATCCCATCAATCCCGACTGCCTTACCCCCTGTCATTTTTCCTACTGTCTCACAAACTTCCCCCACAGTCACAACTGGCTCTCCCTCACTCCTACAAGATGTTATTCCTCCTTGCCCTATACACGAAATCACAGCTTCCCTATCTTCATCAACATTTAACAATTCCTCAAAATATTCCCTCCATCTTCCCAATACCTCTAACTCTCCATTTAATAACTCTCCTCTTCTATTTTTAACTGGCAAATCCATTTGTTCTCTAAGCTTCCTTAACTTGTTAATCTCACTCCAAAACTTTTTCTTATTTTCAACAAAATTTGTTGATAACATCTCACCCACTCTCTCATTTGCTCTCTTTTTACATTGCTTCACCACTCTATTAACCTCTCTCTTTTTCTCCATATACTCTTCCCTCCTTGCATCACTTCTATTTTGTAAAAACTTCTCATATGCTAACTTTTTCTCCCTTACTGCTCTCTTTACATCATCATTTCACCAATCGCTCCTCTTCCCTCCTGCACCCACTTTCCTGTAACCACAAACTTCTGCTGAACACTCTAACACTACCTTTTAAAACCTACCCCATACCTCTTCGACCCCATTGCCTATGCTCTCATTAGCCCATCTATCCTCCAATAGCTGTTTAAAACTTACCCTAACTGCCTCCTATTTTAGTTTATAAACCTTCACCTCTCTCTTCCCTGATGCTTCTATTCTCCTTGTATCCCATCTACCTTTTACTCTTAGTGTAGCTACAACTAGAAAGTGATCTGATATATCTGTGGCCCCTCTATAAACATGTACTTCCTGAAGTCTACTCAACAGTCTTTTATCTACCAATACATAATCCAACAAACTACTGTCAATTCGCCCTACATTTTAGATTTGTTTACAATAATTTAATACTAAACAAACACAGTGAAATATATTTTTTATCGTTAGGTTCAGAATGATTTTGGCGAAATTATTGCATACACAAATTTTCACTTGTCCTATATGGCAAGATGAGCGTTGCTATTTAAGCCAAGATCGCAAGTTCTGCCTATTCGGCACGACATACATATATGCTTATATATTTATATATATATATATATATATATATATATATATATATATATATATATATATATATATATATATATATATATATATACATATATATATATATATATATACATATATATATATATATATATATATATATATATATATATATATATATATATATATATATACATATATATATATATATATATATATATATATATATATATATATATATATATATACATATATATATATATATATATATATATATATATATATATATATATGTATATATATATATATATATATATATATATATATATATATATATATGTATATATATATAAATATATATATATATATATATATATATATATATATATATATATATATATATATATATATATATATATATATATATATATATACATATACATACATATATATATATATATATATATATATATATATATATATATATATATATATATATATATATATATATATATATATATATATATATATAGGAGGGGTGTTAATGTTGCAGTTTAAAAACTGTAGTGTAAAGCACCCTTCTGGCAAGACAGTGATGGAGTGCATGATGGTGAAAGTTTTTGTTTTTCGGGCCACCCTGCCTTGGTGGGAATCGGCCAGTGTGATAATAAATAATAATAAATAATATATATATATATATGCAAAACAACCACTGTGAAAGAATAGAGAAATTCCAAGCGCTTTCGTGGCTACTCACATTATCAAAGAATTTCTTTATTCTTTCACAGTGGTTGTTTTGCATATTCTGAAATCACCTGCTTACTGTGATCTTATTGCATATATATATATATATATATATATATATATATATATATATATATATATATATATATATATATATATATATATATATATATATATATATATATATATATGCAAAACAACCACTCTGAAAGAATAGAGAAATTCCAAGCGCTTTCGTGACTACTCACATTATCAAGGAACTATGAAAGTAAAGCATCCAAGGAAGCTATATAAGGGGTCTGGCCAGCACCTCACTATCAGATCCCACAACTGTTAAACACCTGACGCGCGCCGATCCAGCTTACCTGGAGTTTACCTGGAGAGAGTTCCGGGGGTCAACGCCCCCGCGGCCCGGTCTGAGACCAGGCCTCCTGGTGGATCAGAGCCTGATCAACCAGGCTGTTGCTGCTAGCTGCACGCAAACCAACATACGAGCCACAGCCCGGCTGATCCGGAACTGACTTTAGGTGCTTGTCCAGTGCCAGCTTGAAGACTGCCAGGGGTCTGTTGGTAATCCCCCTTATGTGTGCTGGGAGGCAGTTGAACAGTCTCGGGCCCCTGACACTTATTGTATGGTCTCTTAACGTGCTAGTGACACCCCTGCTTTTCATTGGGGGGATGGTGCATCGTCTGCCAAGTCTTTTGCTTTCGTAATGAGTGATTTTCGTGTGCAAGTTCGGTACTAGTCCCTCTTGGATTTTCCAGGTGTATATAATCATGTATCTCTCCCTCCTGCGTTCCAGGGAATACAGGTTTAGGAACCTCAAGCGCTCCCAATAATTGAGGTGTTTTATCTCCGTTATGCGCGCCGTGAAAGTTCTCTGTACATTTTCTAGGTCGGCAATTTCACCTGCCTTGAAAGGTGCTGTTAGTGTGCAGCAATATTCCAGCCTAGATACAACAAGTGACCTGAAGAGTGTCATCATGGGCTTGGCCTCCCTAGTTTTGAAGGTTCTCATTATCCATCCTGTCATTTTTCTAGCAGATGCGATTGATACAATGTTATGGTCCTTGAAGGTGAGATCCTCCGACATGATCACTCCCAGGTCTTTGACGTTGGTGTTTCGCTCTATTTTGTGGCCAGAATTTGTTTTGTACTCTGATGAAGATTTAATTTCCTCATGTTTACCATATCTGAGTAATTGAAATTTCTCATCGTTGAACTTCATATTGTTTTCTGCAGCCCACTGAAAGATTTGGTTGATGTCTGCCTGGAGCTTTGCAGTGTCTGCAGTGTCTGTCATGCAGATTCGGGTGTCATCTGCAAAGGAAGACACGGTGCTGTGGCTGACATCCTTGTCTATGTCGGATATAAGGATGAGGAACAAGATGGGAGCGAGTACTGTGCCTTGTGGAACAGAGCTTTTCACCGTAGCTGCCTCGGACTTTACTCTGTTGACAACTACTCTCTGTGTTCTGTTAGTGAGGAAATTATAGATCCATCGACCGACTTTTCCTGTTATTCCTTTAGCACGCATTTTGTGCGCTATTACGCCATGGTTACACTTGTCGAAGGCTTTCGCAAAGTCTGTATATATTACATCTGCATTCTTTTTGTCTTCTAGTGCATTTAGGACCTTGTCGTAGTGGTCCAATAGTTGAGACAGACAGGAGCGACCTGTTCTAAACCCATGTTGCCCTGGGTTGTGTAACTGATGGGTTTCTAGATGCGTGGTGATCTTGCTTCTTAGGACCCTTTCAAAGATTTTTATGATATGGGATGTTAGTGCTATTGGTCTGTAGTTCTTTGCTGTTGCTTTACTGCCCCCTTTGTGGAGTGGGGCTATGTCTGTTGTTTTTAGTAACTGTGGGACGACCCCCGTGTCCATGCTCCCTCTCCATAGGATGGAAAAGGCTCGTGATAGGGGCTTCTTGCAGTTCTTGATGAACACAGAGTTCCATGAGTCTGGCTCTGGGGCAGAGTGCATGGGCATGTCATTTATCGCCTGTTCGAAGTCATTTGGCGTCAGGATAACATCGGATAGGCTTGCGTTAATCAAATTTTGTGGCTCTCTCATAAAAAATTCATTTTGATCTTCGACTCTCAGTCTGGTTAGCGGCTTGCTAAAAACTGAGTCATATTGGGACTTGAGTAGCTCACTCATTTCCTTGCTGTCATCTGTGTAGGACCCATCTTGTTTAAGTAGGGGCCCAATACTGGACGTTGTTCTCGATTTTGATTTGGCATAGGAGAAGAAATACTTTGGGTTTCTTTCGATTTCATTTATGGCTTTTAGTTCTTCCCGCGATTCCTGACTCCTAAAGGATTCTTTTAGCTTAAGTTCGATGCTTGCTATTTCTCTGACCAGTGTCTCCCTACGCATTTCAGATATATTGACCTCTTTTAGCCGCTCTGTTATTCTTTTCCGTCGCCTGTAAAGGGAGCGCCTGTCTCTTTCTGTTTTACATCTACTCCTCCTTTTTCTTAGAGGAATAAGCCTTGTGCATACATCGAGTGCCACCGAGTTAATCTGTTCTAGGCATAAGTTGGGGTCTGTGTTGCTTAGTATATCTTCCCAGCTTATATCGGTTAGGACTTGGTTTACTTGGTCCCACTTTATGTTTTTGTTATTGAAGTTGAATTTGGTGAATGCTCCCTCGTGACTAATCTCATTATGTCGGTCTGGGGCTCCGCGCATGCATGACTGAACCTCAATTATGTTGTGATCTGAGTATATTGTTTTTGATATGGTGATATTTCTTATCAGATCATCATTGTTAGTGAAGATGAGGTCTAGTGTATTCTCCAGTCTAGTAGGCTCTATTATTTGCTGGTTTAAATTGAATTTTGTGCAGAGATTTAAAAGCTCGCGTGAGTGTGAGTTTTCATCAGAGCTGCCTCCTGGTGTTATTACTGCAACAATATTATTTGCTATATTCCTCCATTTTAGGTGCCTTAAGTTGAAATCCCCCAGGAGCAAGATGTTGGGTGCAGGAGCTGGAAGGTTTTCCAGACAGTGGTCAATTTTTAACAGCTGTTCCTGGAATTGCTGGGATGTTGCATCCGGAGGCTTGTAGACTATCACAATGACTAGGTTTTGGTTCTCGACCTTTACTGCTAAAACTTCCACTACATCATTTGAGGCATTTAGCAGTTCTGTGCAAACAAGTGACTCTGCAATGTACAGGCCAACCCCCCCCTTTTGCCTGTTCACTCTGTCACATCTGTATAGGTTGTAACCTGGGATCCATATTTCGTTGTCCAAGTGATCCTTTATGTGGGTCTCAGTGAAAGCCGCGAACATTGCCTTTGCCTCTGCAAGCAGTCCACGGATGAAAGGTATTTTGTTGTTTGTTGCTGGCTTTAGACCCTGTATATTTGCAAAGAAGAATGTTATCGGACTGGTGGTATTGTTGGTACTGGGGGGGGATTTTTTTTCCGGCATTAGTATCTGTATCTGTTGGTTTGGAGTGGAGGCCATCGACTGTGGTTCCACTCCAGGAATGACTGGATTTGGTGTACGATTTCTGCCATTTCCTGCCAGTTTTTTTTCCTTCCTGGCACTAAAAAACCTCTCTCTCTTGAGTGGCTGTGGCTACCCAGGTTTTCCCATGGCCTGGATGTTTTGTATCTTTTTGTCCCCTTTAGATGGTATGCCTGGCAATTTAAGTTATAGCACAGTCTTTCCTGTACTGAAGAGGTACACAGTTCAGGGTGAAAAAGCTTACAGGAAGGGAGTTTGCATTTTCCTGTTGTCATATGGGCATGGCATTTCCTAGGGTGGTCATAGTTGCACGTCCCATCTGTTTTTCCAGATTTCCCATGCCAGCAGATACCGAGTGCATAGTATGTGCACAGGCTTGGTTTCCGCTTGCCTTGGGTTTCTGTGACTGTATTCCCTGTTGGTGCATGTTTCCCTGTCTTACTTCTATCCTCCCTAGCACCAACAATGGAGCTCCCACCATTTGTTTTTGGTAATATATCCTCACTATTGCTAGTGGAGTCCTCTTGTTTGCTATTTCCTGCGGTATTTCTAGTTTGCAATATTGGTTTTATCTTATCTTTGACTACACTTGTTTCCCTACTATGGCTCCTGTCCCCTATGGGGTCATTTATATGTATTCCTTCCTGCGTATAATTCCCGACTACCTGGACAAAATCTCCAGCTTCACCATTACTGTCTCCCAGGACAGCATCTCCAGCTTCCCCATTACTGTCTCCCAGGACAGCATCTCCAGCTTCACCATTACTGTCTCCCAGGACAGCACCTCCAGCTTCACCATTACTGTCTCCCAGGACAGCACCTCCAGCTTCCCAATTACTGTCTCCCAGGACAGCACTATCAGCCCCCCATTTACTGACTACCAGGACATCATCTCCAGCCTTACAGTTTGTGACTACATGGCCAGTATCAAGGGCAGTACCATTCAGCCCGGACTTTTTATGTTCCCATCTGTTGTAGAAAGCTTCCAGGTTTTCTATGAAAGCAGCTTTGATGTTGACCTCTTTTAATACCCTTGTGATTTTAGTCCACAGATTTATCTCATTTGGGCATACCCAAAAACACTTCCCTGTTTTAATACTGCTTGTAGCTAGTTCTTGGATATCTGCACAAGGGGCGTGACACCAATTTCCACAGAAATGACAATTTATGCATGTGGAAGCCCGTTTGTTTGACTGACCACAGACTACACACAGCTTCATAATGATTTGAATGGTTGATTTACTGCAATTCTACTAGCAACCTCTTGAATATTCTATTAATAACCTCTCTAGGTGGTGCACAACGAAACCGTTTGGATAGGTCCTTTGCACAACTCACCCACAAACTATTCTACCCAAGAAAATTTAAAAATTATTATTTGTTCAGTGTATTATTAAATTCTTCCCAAATTCTATTAATTATAAATGGATCTAATTTATATAAACCAAAGGAAATATTCATATTATTGTCAAAACTGCTTTTTATGAAACAAGATTCATTTATATTCCTGTCGACCATGGACTTGCTTGATACTACTTTCTCAACTTTTTGGAAATCAATTGGATGATTAAAATCTCTTACATGAATAAATAGAGCATTGGAATCTTGTCCAGTTCTAATGCTATATTTATGTTGTTTTAATCTTAGTTCGAGATTTTTACCAGTTTGACCGTAATAAACTTTATCGCAAATTTTACAAGGAATCTTATAGACACATCCATCAGCATTTTGGGGGGAATTCTTTATCAAAAGTTTTTTTTACTGTATCAAGGTTTTTGAATACAACTTTAATATTAAAAGTCTTAAGAAGAGAAGGCATATCAACCAAGTTTTCATGGTAAGGGAGAACCAACATATTTTTAGTTGAATAAGGCTGGTTGTCCCTTTTTGGATTGTAAAAAGTATTTCTAGCAATTTTAAAAGATTTATCAATTACATTTCTTGGGTATTTTAAATCATTACCTATTTCATAAATTTTGGATATTTCCTCATCTATGAACTCAGGACTACAAATTCGTAAAGCTCTCAAAAACATTGATGAGAAAACAGACAGTTTGACTCTATCTTGATGCGAGGAATAATAGTGGACATAGGAACAGTTATTTGTAGGTTTTCTGTAAATTTTAAATTTGAATTCATTATTACCCTTAATAATTAAAATATCTAGAAAAGGCAATGAGTTATTTTCTTCAAACTCAACAGTAAAGTTTATAGAATGGGCTAAGCTATTTAATTTTCCAAGGAAATGGTGTATATCTACATTTTTGGGCATAAGACACAAAATATCAACAACATATCTGAACCATTTAGCTCTATTAGGGAGGATTGTGTTAACCAACCTTGTTTCAAAAAATTCCATGTATAGGTTACTAAGAACAGGTGAAAGAGGATTTCCCATTGCCATACCAAACTTCTGAGTGTAAAACTTATCATTAAATACAAATTTTTCATCAACAATGCAAAGTTTAATAAGTTTAATGATAGTAGGAACTGGCAATGGTAAATCATAGTTAACGAGTTCTTCAGATAAGAAACTTGATAAATCATCAACAGGAACTTTCGTAAACAAGGAAGTAACATAAAAACTAACCATGTTAAAATCATTTAAGTCAGTCAAGGAGCTTAATTTATCAACCAAGTCTATGTTGTTTTTAACATTAAAGTTAGAAATTTTGCCAACAATAGGGCTCAAAATATCAACAAGCCATTTGGATAATTTATATGAAACTGACCCTATGGAGCTAATAATTGGTCTGACTGGATTCCCTGGTTTGTGTGTTTTTATTAGTCCATACATGTAAGGTAAAGATGGATTAGTGGAAGTAAATTGTTTGACTAATTCATCTTTGCCTTTCAGTAGAAGTTTTATTGTTTTATTGAAATTGCTGTTAACGGTTTCTAGGGGATTTTTCTTAAGTTTAGAATAGGTTTCAGTATCATCTAAGAGATTATTCATTTTTTCTTGGTAATCATTTTCTTTCATAATTACTATTGCATTTATTTTGTCTGCTTTAGTAAGGCGCAAATTTTTATTGTTATTAAGTGTATCATAAGACTTAAAGAATCTTTGAGGGCAATTGGGAATGTTTGGTTTTAACATAGAGCTATATACCATTCCTTTACTAATGTTAATTTCATCAGAGGATAAATCAGAAAAATTTTCAAAGTTACAAAAGGCTTTTGCAATTTCAACATTATTAAGTTTTTTTGAAGTTGCAAAACTTAGGCCAAAACCTAGAGCAGCAGTTGTATGTTTGTCTAAAATTTCATCTGATAAGTTAATTACAAAATTGTTATTAGCATGCTTTGTCCAATCACTATTTTCAATTAAAAAGTCTAATTTTCTTTGTAGTTTGCTCTTGAGTTCATTACAAATTCTTCTGAGTTTATTATAGCAATGATCCAACATACTGTGTTTCCATTCTGATGGAATGGCCTGATTAAAAGAGTATTTTTTGTTTCTCAATATTTTGAATGCTTCCTTCTCCTTGTTCTTTTGATGATTTTATGAGAATTATTCTTCAGAAACATATTGAAATAACTAAAATACAGGAGAAGGAAGCATTCAAAATATTGAGAAACAAAAAATACTCTTTTAATCAGGCCATTCCATCAGAATGGAAACACGGTATGTTGGATCATTGCTATAATAAACGACACCCCCAAGGCAACTGAACAATCCAAACCAACCATCACACACCGATCCCTCTGTTTCCACCCCCCGCACCACAGTTACAGTATTAGAACAGAAGTTGAAGGTTTGGTACACAAATGCAGACGGATTAACGAATGAACATGAGGAATGGCAAGAAAGAATCAATGAGAAGTCCCCAGACATCATAGCAGTTACAGAAACAAAACTCACGGAGACAATAACAGATGCAATCTTCCCACCAGGATACCAGATCATGAGGAAAGATAGAAAGGGCAGGGGGGGAGGTGGGGTTGCTTTGCTCGTAAAAAACAGATGGAAATTCGAGATAATGGAAGGCATAGATGAGACGGGAGAAAGAGACTACATAGCAGGTACACTTCAGTCTGGGGAACACAAAGTGGTCATTGCAGTGATGTATAATCCACCACAGAACTGCAGGAGGCCAAGAGAGGAATATGAAGAGAGCAACAGAGCAATGGTGGACACACTTGTTGAGTTGGCAAGAAGAGCTCACTCCAGCAGAGCAAAGTTGCTGGTTATGGGGGATTTCAACCACAGGGAGATTGACTGGGAAAACCTGGAGCCACATGAAGGTCCCGAAACATGGAGAGCCAGGATGTTGGACGTGGTGCTGGAAAACCTCATGCACCAACATGTTAAGGACACTACCAGAGTGAGACGGGAGGATGAACCAGCAAGATTTGACCATGTGTTCACCCTGGGCAGCTCAGACATTGAGGACATCAAGTATGAGAGTCCCCTAGGAGCTAGCGACCACGTGGTTCTGTGCTTTGAATACATAGTAGAGCTGCAAGTGGAGAGAATAACAGGAGTTGAATGGGAAAAGCCTGACTATAAAAGAGGGGACTACATAGGGTTGAAGAACTTCCTGCGGGAGGTCCAGTGGGACAGAGAACTGGCAGGAAAGCCAGTAAATGAAATGATGGAATATGTAACAACATAATGCAAGGAGGCAATGGAAAGGTTTATTCCCAAGGGCAACAGTAACAACGGGAAGACCAGAACGAGCCCCTGGTTTACCCGACGGTGTAAGGAGGCAAAAACAAAGTCCAATAGAGAATGGAAAAAGTACAGAAGGCAGAGAACACACGAAAATAGGGAGATCAGTCGCAGAGCCAGGAATGAGTACGCACAGGTAAGGAGGGAGGCCCAGCGACAGTATGAAAATGACATAGCATCGAGAATCAAGACTGACCCGAAACTGTTGTATAGCCACATCAGGAGGAAGACAACAGTCAAAGACCAGGTGATCAGATTAAGGACAGAAGGTGGAGAACTCACAAGAAATGATCAGGAGGTATGTGAGGAGCTGAACAGGAGATTTAAGGAAGTTTTTACAGTAGAGACAGGAAGGGCTGTGGGAAGACAGCACAGAAGGGAACATCAAGAGGGAATATACCAACAAGTGTTGGATGACATACGAACAACTGAGGAGGAGGTGAAGAAGCTCTTAAGTGACCTTGACACCTCAAAGGCGATGGGACCGGACAACATCTCCCCTTGGGTCCTTAGAGAAGGAGCAGAGATGCTGTGCGTGCCTCTAACCACAATCTTCAACACATCCCTTGAAACTGGGCAACTACCTGAGAAATGGAAGACAGCTAATGTAGTCCCCATATTTAAGAAAGGAAACAGAAACGAGGCACTAAACTACAGACCTGTGTCCCTGACATGTATTGTGTGCAAAGTCATGGAGAAGATTATCAGGAGGAGAGTGGTCGAACACCTGGAAAGGAACAAGATTATAAATGAAAACCAGCATGGGTTCATGGAAGGCAAATCTTGTATCACAAACCTCCTGGAGTTTTATGACAAGGTAACAGAAGACACGAGAGAGAGGGGTGGGTAGATTGCGTTTTCCTAGACTGCAGGAAGGCCTTTGACACAGTTCTCCACAAGAGATTAGTGCAGAACCTGGAGGATCAGGCGCATGTAAAAGGGAGGGCACTACAATGGATAAGGGAATACCTGACAGGGAGGCAGCAACGAGTCATGGTACGTGAAGAGGTATCACAGTGGGCGCCTGTTACGAGCGGGGTCCCACAGGGGTCAGTTCTAGGACCAGTGCTATTTTTGATATATGTGACGTGAAGTTGATGAGAAGAATTAAATCGGACGAGGATGAGGCAGGACTGCAAAGAGACCTGGAGAAGCTGGACATGTGGTCCAGTAACTGGCTTCTCGAATTCAATCCAGCCAAATGCAAAGTCATGAAGATTGGGGAGGGGCAAAGAAGACCGCAGAGAGTATAGGCTAGGTGGACAAAGACTACAGACCTCACTCAGGGAGAAAGACCTTGGGGTGACCATAACACCGAGCACATCACCGGAGGCACACATCAACCAAATAACCGCTGCAGCATACGGGCGCCTGGCAAACCTGAGAATAGCGTTCCGATACCTTAATAAGGAATCGTTCAAGACACTGTACACTGTGTATGTTAGGCCCATACTGGCGTATGCAGCACCAGTCTGGAACCCACACCTGGTCAAGCACGTCAAGAAGTTAGAGAAAGCACAAAGGTTTGCAACAAGGCTAGTCCCAGAGCTCAAGGGAATGTCGTACGAGGAAAGGTTAAGGGAAATCTGACTGACGACACTGGAGGACAGAAGGGTCAGGGGAGACATGATAACGACATACAAGATACTGCGGGGAATAGACAAGGTGGACAGAGATAGGATGTTCCAGAGAGGGGACATAGGGACAAGGGGTCACAACTGGAAGCTAAAGACTCAGACGAGTCACAGGGACTTTAGGAAGTATTTCTTCAGTCATAGAGTTGTCAGCAAGTGGAATAGCCTAGCAAGTGAAATAGTGGAGGCAGGAACCATACATAGTTTTAAGAAGAGGTATGACAAAGCTCAGGAAGCAGAGAGAGAGAGGACCCAGTAGCGATCGGTGAAGAGGCGGGGCCAGGAGCTGAGTATCGACCCCTGCAACCACAATTAGGTGAGTACAATTAGGTGAGTACACATACACACACACACACACACACACACACACACATTCACACACACACACATACACACACACACACACACACACACACACACATACACACACACACACACACACACACACACACACACACACAGGCATAGTGTCTAATCGACATGTGCCTAGGACAAAATTGTAACTAACTAACACACACAAACACTCACACACACACACACACATACACACACACACACACACATACACACACACACACATACACACACACACACACAAACACATACACACAGACACACACACACAAACACACACAAGGTAACAGGAACTGAAGGGGACAGGCCAAACTATAAAAGGGGGGACTAAACAGGTATGAGAAACTTCCTGCAGGAGGTTCAGTGGGACAGAGAAATGGTAGGAAAATCAGTAAACGAGATGATGGAATATGTGGCAACAAAGTGCAAGGAGGCAGAGGAAAGTTTTGTTCCCAAGGGAAACAGAAATAATAGGAAGACCAAAACGAGTCCTTGGTTTACCCGAAGGTGTAGGGAGGCAAAAACTAAGTGCAACAGAGAATGGAAAAGGTACAGGAGGCATAGGACCCAGGAAAACAAGGAGATTAGTAGAAGAGCCAGAAACGAGTATGCCCAGATAAGTAGCGAGGCCCAGCGACAGTATGAAAACGACAT
>NC_091292.1:85580005-85590005 GCF_038502225.1 Cherax quadricarinatus | reverse complement strand
ACAAATGGCTTTTAATACTTGACGTGCTGTTGGAGTGTGAGCAAAGTAACATTTATGAAGGGATTCAGGGAAACCGGCAGGCCGGACTTGAGTCCTGGAGATGGGAAGTACAGTGCCTGCACTCTGAAGGAGGGGTGTTAATGTTGCAGTTTAAAAACTGTAGTGTAAAGCACCCTTCTGGCAAGACAGTGATGGAGTGAATGATGGTGAAAGTTTTTGTTTTTCTTGCCACCCTGCCTTGGTGGGAATCGGCCAGTGTGATAATAAAAATAATAAAAAAAAATAATATATATATATACATATATATATATATATATATATATATATATATATATATATATATATATATATATATATATATATATATATATATATATATATAATATGTGAGCACTACTCGTCTCTGGATCGCCACACTGAGGTGCTGGAAGAGAAAGATGGTTCTCCCCTGTCGATAAGACTGGAGCTGAGTTTAAACCATGTCATCCTCTCACCCCATTGATGACAGTCTTTGATGACAATCATTGCTGATAGCAATTGATGATAATCTTCACTACGGGTCAAGGCTTGGTACTTCCATCATCCAGTAAATTACACAGATTGCGAGGCCTCACACACAGTGTACGTCTACATGCAATCCGTGTACACAGAGTGCAAATCTACAGATTAGTATCTATGTACACACAGTGTAAGACAACAGAATAATATGCATATACACACAGTGTACGTCAACAGATTGGTATTCATGTACACACAGTGTACGTCCACATAATGGCATTCATGTACACACAGTGTACGTCTACAGAATGGCATCCATGTACACACAGTATACGTCTGCAGAATGGCATCCATGTACACACAGTGTACGTCTGCAGAATGGCATCCATGTACACACAGTGTACGTCTACAGAATGGCATCCATGTACACACAGTGTACGTCTACAGAATGGCATTCATGTACACACAGTGTACGTCTACAGAATGGCATCCATGTACACACAATGTACGTCTACAGAATGGCATTCATGTACACACAGTGTACGTCTACAGAATGGCATCCATGTACACACAGTGTACGTCTACAGAATGGCATCCATGTACACACAGTGTACGTCTACAGAATGGCATCCATGTACACACAGTGTACGTCTACAGAATGGCATCCATGTACACACAGTGTTGATAAATTAGACACATGTGCAACTCTTGGGTATCTTTATTGAGGAAACGTTTCGCCACACAGTGGCTTCATCAGTCCATACATAGGAGAAACTTGAAGAACAGGAGGAGAATGAGGTAATCAGTTCTCCTCATGTTCTTCAAGTTTCTCCTATGTATGGACTGATGAAGCCACTGTGTGGCGAAACGTTTCCTCAATAAATATACCCAAGAGTTGCACATGTGTCTAATTTATCAACATGTCTGTTCTCTGAACCATTCATCTACAAACCTGTCAGACACTGCAACTTCTTGGGATCTTAATACTTAGGAATTCTTCGCTTGCCTAATTCTTGGGCACAACCTACTTCCACATTGAACAAATGTGACACGACCTATGACTACTGCACCTCTCCTGCCATACGGTTTATAAACTGCTTCTCCGCTGACATGCCGTATTCTATTCAAGATTGATGGACTGAACACATCGACTCAAGGTTGAGGGACTGATTACCTCATTCTCCTCCTGTTCTTCAAGTTTCTCCTATGTATGGACTGATGAAGCCACTGTGTGGCGAAACGTTTCCTCAATAAAGATACCCAAGAGTTGCACATGTGTCTAATTTATCAACATGTCGGTTCTCTGAACCATTCATCTACACACAGTGTACGTCTGCAGAATGGCATCCATGTACACACAGTGTACGTCTACAGAATGGTATTCATGTACACACAGTGTACGTCTACAGAATGGCATCCATGTACACACAGTGTACGTCTGCAGAATGGCATCCATGTACACACAGTGTACGTCTGCAGAATGGCATCCATGTACACACAGTGTACGTCTGCAGAATGATATCCATGTACACACAGTGCACGCCTACAGAATGGCATACATGTACACACAGTGTACGTCTACAGAATAGCATCCATGTACACACAGTGTACGTCTACAGAATGGCATCCATGTACATACAGTGTACGTCTACAGAATGGCATCCATGTACACACAGTGTACGTCTGCAGAATGGCATCCATGTACACACAGTGTACGTCTACAGAATGGCATCCATGTACACACAGTGTACGTCTACAGAATGGCATCCATGTACACACAGTGTACGTCTGCAGAATGGCATCCATGTACACACAGTGTACGTCTGCAGAATGGCATCCATGTACACACAGTGTACGTCTGCAGAATGGCATCCATGTACACACAGTGTACGTCTACAGAATGGCATCCATGTACACACAGTGTACGTCTGCAGAATGGCATCCATGTACACACAGTGTAGGTCTGCAGAATGGCATCCATGTACACACAGTGTTGGTCTGCAGAATGGCATCCATGTACACACAGTGTAGCTCTGCAGAATGGCGTCCATGTACACACAGTGTAGGTCTGCAGAGTGGCGTCCATGTACACACAGTGTTGGTCTGCAGAATGGCGTCCATGTACACACAGTGTAGGTCTGCAGAATGGCGTCCATGTACACACAGTGTAGGTCTGCAGAATGGCGTCCATGTACACACAGTGTAGGTCTGCAGAATGGCGTCCATGTACACACAGTGTAGGTCTGCAGAATGGCGTCCATGTACACACAGTGTAGGTCTGCAGAATGGCGTCCATGTATACAGTGTAGGTCTGCAGAATGGCGTCCATGTACACACAGTGTAGGTCTGCAGAATGGCGTCCATGTACACACAGTGTAGGTCTGCAGAATGGCGTCCATGTACACACAGTGTAGGTCTGCAGAATGGCGTCCATGTACACACAGTGTAGGTTTACAGAATGGCGTCCATGTACACACAGTGTAGGTCTGCAGAATGGCGTCCATGAACACACAGTGTACGTCTACAGAATGGTATTCATGTACACACAGTGTACGTCTACAGAATGGCATCCATGTACACACAGTGTACGTCTGCAGAATGGCATCCATGTACACACAGTGTACGTCTGCAGAATGGCATCCATGTACACACAGTGTAGGTCTGCAGAGTGGCGTCCATGTACACACAGTGTTGGTCTGCAGAATGGCGTCCATGTACACACAGTGTAGGTCTGCAGAATGGCGTCCATGTACACACAGTGTAGGTCTGCAGAATGGCGTCCATGTACACACAGTGTAGGTCTGCAGAATGGCGTCCATGTACACACAGTGTAGGTCTGCAGAATGGCGTCCATGTACACACAGTGTAGGTCTGCAGAATGGCGTCCATGTATACAGTGTAGGTCTGCAGAATGGCGTCCATGTACACACAGTGTAGGTCTGGAGAATGGCGTCCATGTACACACAGTGTAGGTCTGCAGAATGGCGTCCATGTACACACAGTGTAGGTCTGCAGAATGGCGTCCATGTACACACAGTGTAGGTCTGCAGAATGGCGTCCATGTACACACAGTGTAGGTCTGCAGAATGGCTTCCATGAACACACAGTGTACGTCTACAGAATGGTATTCATGTACACACAGTGTACGTCTACAGAATGGCATCCATGTACACACAGTGTACGTCTGCAGAATGGCATCCATGTACACACAGTGTACGTCTGCAGAATGGCGTCCATGTACACACAGTGTAGGTCTGCAGAGTGGCGTCCATGTACACACAGTGTTGGTCTGCAGAATGGCGTCCATGTACACACAGTGTAGGTCTGCAGAATGGCGTCCATGTACACACAGTGTAGGTCTGCAGAATGGCGTCCATGTACACACAGTGTAGGTCTGCAGAATGGCGTCCATGTACACACAGTGTAGGTCTGCAGAATGGCGTCCATGTACACACAGTGTAGGTCTGCAGAATGGCGTCCATGTACACAGTGTAGGTCTGCAGAATGGCGTCCATGTACACACAGTGTAGGTCTGCAGAATGGCGTCCATGTACACACAGTGTAGGTCTGCAGAATGGCGTCCATGTACACACAGTGTAGGTCTGCAGAATGGCGTCCATGTACACACAGTGTAGGTCTGCAGAATGGCGTCCATGTACACACAGTGTAGGTCTGCAGAATGGCGTCCATGTACACACAGTGTAGGTCTGCAGAATGGCGTCCATGTACACACAGTGTAGGTCTGCAGAATGGCGTCCATGTACACACAGTGTAGGTCTGCAGAATGGCGTCCATGTACACACAGTGTAGGTCTGCAGAATGGCGTCCATGTACACACAGTGTAGGTCTGCAGAATGGCGTCCATGTACGCACAGTGTACGTCTACAGAATGGCATCCATGTACACACAGTGTTGGTCTGCAGAATGGCGTCCATGTACGCACAGTGTACGTCTACAGAATGGCATCCATGTGCACACAGTGTAGGTCTGCAGAATGGCATCCATGTACACACCTTGTAGGTCTGCAGAATGGCGTCCATGTACACACAGTGTAGGTCTGCAGAATGGCGTCCATGTACACACAGTGTAGGTCTGCAGAATGGCGTCCATGTACACACAGTGTAGGTCTGCAGAATGGCGTCCATGTACACACAGTGTAGGTCTACATAATGGCGTCCATGTACACACAGTGTACGTCTACAGAATGGCATCCATGTACACACAGTGTAGGTCTGCAGAATGGCGTCCATGTACACACAGTGTAGGTCTGCAGAATGGCGTCCATGTACACACAGTGTACGTCTACAGAATGGCGTCCATGTACACACAGTGTAGGTCTACAGAATGGCGTCCATGTACACACAGTGTACGTCTACAGAATGGCGTCCATGTACACACCGTGTAGGTCTACAGAATGGCGTCCATGTACACACAGTGTACGTCTACAGAATGGCATCCATGTACACACAGTGTACGTCTACAGAATGGCATCCATGTACACACAGTGTACGTCTACAGAATGGCATCCATGTACACACAGTGTACGTCTACAGAATGGCATCCATGTACACACAGTGTACGTCTACAGAATGGCATCCATGTACACACAGTGTACGTCTACAGAATGGCATCCACGTACACACAGTGTTGATAAATTAGACACATGTGCAACTCTTGGGTATCTTTATTGAGGAAACGTTTCGCCACACAGTGGCTTCATCAGTCCATACATAGGAGAAACTTGAAGAACAGGAGGAGAATGAGGTAATCAGTTCTCCTCCTGTTCTTCAAGTTTCTCCTATGTATGGACTGATGAAGCCACTGTGTGGCGAAACGTTTCCTCAATAAATATACCCAAGAGTTGCACATGTGTCTAATTTATCAACATGTCTGTTCTCTGAACAATTCATCTACAAACCTGTCAGACACTGCAACTTCTTGGGATCTTAATACTTAGGAATTCTTCGCTTGCCTAATTCTTGGGCACAACCTACTTCCACATTGAACAAATGTGACACGACCTATGACTACTGCACCTCTCCTGCCATACGGTTTATAAGCTGCTTCTCCGCTGACATGCCGTATTCTATTCAAGATTGATGGACTGAACACATCGACTCAAGGTTGAGGGACTGATTACCTCATTCTCCTCCTGTTCTTCAAGTTTCTCCTATGTATGGACTGATGAAGCCACTGTGTGGCGAAACGTTTCCTCAATAAAGATACCCAAGAGTTGCACATGTGTCTAATTTATCAACATGTCGGTTCTCTGAACCATTCATCTACACACAGTGTACGTCTCCAGAATGGCATCCATGTACATACAGTGTACGTCTACAGAATGGTGTTCATGTACACACAGTGTACGTCTACAGAATGGCATCCATGTACACACAGTGTACGTCTGCAGAATGGCATCCATGTACACACAGTGTACGTCTGCAGAATGGCATCCATGTACACACAGTGTACGTCTGCAGAATGGCATCCATGTACACACAGTGTACGTCTACAGAATGGCATACATGTACACACAGTGTACGTCTACAGAATAGCATCCATGTACACACAGTGTACGTCTACAGAATGGCATCCATGTACATACAGTGTACGTCTACAGAATGGCATCCATGTACACACAGTGTACGTCTGCAGAATGGCATCCATGTACACACAGTGTACGTCTACAGAATGGCATCCATGTACACACAGTGTACGTCTACAGAATGGCATCCATGTACACACAGTGTACGTCTGCAGAATGGCATCCATGTACACACAGTGTACGTCTGCAGAATGGCATCCATGTACACACAGTGTACGTCTGCAGAATGGCATCCATGTACACACAGCGTAGGTCTACAGAATGTCATCCATGTACACACAGTGTACGTCTGCAGAATGTCATCCATGTACACACAGTGTAGGTCTGCAGAATGTCATCCATGTACACACAGCGTAGGTCTGCAGAATGTCATCCATGTACACACAGTGTAGGTCTGCAGAATGGCGTCCATGTACACACAGTGTAGGTCTGCAGAGTGGCGTCCATGTACACACAGTGTTGGTCTGCAGAATGGCGTCCATGTACACACAGTGTAGGTCTGCAGAATGGCGTCCATGTACACACAGTGTAGGTCTGCAGAATGGCGTCCATGTACACACAGTGTAGGTCTGCAGAATCGCGTCCATGTACACACAGTCTATGTCTGCAGAATGGCGTCCATGTACACACAGTGTAGGTCTTCAGAATGGCGTCCATGTACACAGTGTAGGTCTGCAGAATGGCGTCCATGTACACACAGTGTAGGTCTGCAGAATGGCGTCCATGTACACACAGTGTAGGTCTGCAGAATGGCGTCCATGTACACACAGTGTAGGTCTGCAGAATGGCGTCCATGTACACACAGTGTAGGTCTGCAGAATGGCGTCCATGTACACACAGTGTAGGTCTGCAGAATGGCGTCCATGTACACACAGTGTACGTCTACAGAATGGTATTCATGTACACACAGTGTACGTCTACAGAATGGCATCCATGTACACACAGTGTACGTCTGCAGAATGGCATCCATGTACACACAGTGTACGTCTGCAGAATGGCATCCATGTACACACAGTGTACGTCTGCAGAATGGCATCCATGTACACACAGTGTACGTCTACAGAATGGCATACATGTACACACAGTGTACGTCTACAGAATAGCATCCATGTACACACAGTGTACGTCTACAGAATGGCATCCATGTACACACAGTGTACGTCTGCAGAATGGCATCCATGTACACACAGTGTACGTCTGCAGAATGGCATCCATGTACACACAGTGTACGTCTACAGAATGGCATCCATGTACACACAGTGTACGTCTGCAGAATGGCATCCATGTACACACAGTGTAGGTCTGCAGAATGGCATCCATGTACACACAGTGTTGGTCTGCAGAATGGCATCCATGTACACACAGTGTAGGTCTGCAGAATGGCGTCCATGTACACACAGTGTAGGTCTGCAGAGTGGCGTCCATGTACACACAGTGTTGGTCTGCAGAATGGCGTCCATGTACACACAGTGTAGGTCTGCAAAATGGCGTCCATGTACACACAGTGTAGGTCTGCAGAATGGCGTCCATGTACACACAGTGTAGGTCTGCAGAATTGCGTCCATGTACACACAGTGTAGGTCTGCAGAATGGCGTCCATGTACACACAGTGTAGGTCTGCAGAATGGCGTCCATGTACACAGTGTAGGTCTGCAGAATGGCGTCCATGTACACACAGTGTAGGTCTGCAGAATGGCGTCCATGTACACACAGTGTAGGTCTGCAGAATGGCGTCCACGTACACACAGTGTAGGTCTGCAGAATGGCGTCCATGTACACACAGTGTAGGTCTGCAGAATGGCGTCCATGTACACACAGTGTAGGTCTGCAGAATGGCGTCCATGTACACACAGTGTAGGTCTGCAGAATGGCGTCCATGTACACACAGTGTAGGTCTGCAGAATGGCGTCCATGTACACACAGTGTAGGTCTGCAGAATGGCGTCCATGTACGCACAGTGTACGTCTACAGAATGGCATCCATGTACACACAGTGTTGGTCTGCAGAATGGCGTCCATGTACGCACAGTGTACGTCTACAGAATGGCATCCATGTGCACACAGTGTAGGTCTGCAGAATGGCATCCATGTACACACAGTGTAGGTCTGCAGAATGGCGTCCATGTACACACAGTGTAGGTCTGCAGAATGGCGTCCATGTAAACACAGTGTAGGTCTGCAGAATGGCGTCCATGTACACACAGTGTAGGTCTGCAGAATGGCGTCCATGTACACACAGTGTACGTCTACAGAATGGCATCCATGTACACACAGTGTAGGTCTGCAGAATGGCGTCCATGTACACACAGTGTAGGTCTGCAGAATGGCGTCCATGTACACACAGTGTACGTCTACAGAATGGCGTCCATGTACACACAGTGTACGTCTACAGAATGGCGTCCATGTACACACAGTGTAGGTCTACAGAATGGCGTCCATGTACACACAGTGTAGGTCTACAGAATGGCGTCCATGTACACACAGTGTACGTCTACAGAATGGCATCCATGTACACACAATGTAGGTCTGCAGAATGGCATCCATGTACAGACAGTGTAGGTCTGCAGAATGGCGTCCATGTACACACAGTGTAGGTCTGCAGAATGGCGTCCATGTACACACAGTGTACGTCTACAGAATGGCATCCATGTACACACAGTGTAGGTCTGCAGAATGGCATCCATGTACACACAGTGTAGGTCTGCAGAATGGCGTCCATGTACACACAGTGTAGGTCTGCAGAATGGCGTCCATGTACACACAGTGTACGTCTACAGAATGGCATCCATGTACACACAGTGTAGGTCTGCAGAATGGCGTCCATGTACACACAGTGTAGGTCTGCAGAATGGCGTCCATGTACACACAGTGTACGTCTACAGAATGGCGTCCATGTACACACAGTGTACGTCTACAGAATGGCGTCCATGTACACACAGTGTAGGTCTACAGAATGGCGTCCATGTACACACAGTGTAGGTCTACAGAATGGCGTCCATGTACACACAGTGTACGTCTACAGAATGGCGTCCATGTACACACAGTGTAGGTCTACAGAATGGCGTCCATGTACACACAGTGTAGGTTTACAGAATGGCGTCCATGTACACACAGTGTAGGTCTACAGAATGGCGTCCATGTACACACAGTGTAGGTTTACAGAATGGCGTCCATGTACATACAGTGTACGTCTACAGAATGGCGTCCATGTACACACAGTGTAGGTCTGCAGAATGGCATCCATGTACACTCAGCGTAGGTCTGCAGAATGGCGTCCATGTACACACAGTGTATGTCTACAGAATGGCGTCCATGTACACACAGTGTAGGTCTGCAGAATGGCGTCCATGTACACACAGTGTAGGTCTACAGAATGGCGTCCATGTACGCACAGTGTACGTCTACAGAATGGCGTCCATGTACACACAGTGTAGGTCTGCAGAATGGCATCCATGTACACACAGCGTAGGTCTGCAGAATGGCGTCCATGTACACACGGTGTACGTCTACAGAATGGCGTCCATGTACACACAGTGTAGGTCTACAGAATGGCGTCCATGTACACACAGTGTACGTCTACAGAATGGCGTCCAAGTACACACAGTGTAGGTCTGCAGAATGGCATCCATGTACACACAGCGTACGTCTGCAGAATGGCGTCCATGTACACACAGCGTAGGTCTACAGAATGGCGTCCATGTACACACAGCGTAGGTCTACAGAATGGCGTCCATGTACACACAGCGTAGGTCTACAGAATGGCATCCATGTACACACAGCGTAGGTCTACAGAATGGCATCCATGTACACACAGCGTAGGTCTACAGAATGGCATCCATGTGCACACAGTGTAGGTCTGCAGAATGGCATCCATGTACACACAGTGTAGGTCTGCAGA